>NW_011889049.1:489305-490890 GCF_000151845.1 Pteropus vampyrus
GGTTGCCATCTTTGGTTTAAGAGTGGGAGGGCTGAGGCCCACTAATGAGAAAACTGCAGAGGGGTCACCACCGACAGCAGGATGGGAACTGGACTGCCCAGGGACCCTCCAGTCAGGGCGAAGCCCCTCCAGACCCCAGGCTACCTCTCTTGCTGCTCCCTCTGCTTAGACGCCCCTCCCCCCGCCTTCCGGGGCTCAATACTCAGCCCCCTCTCCAGGACCACCCCCCACCCCGCCCCCGCTCTATCCTGCACTGCTCCGGGCCCCCATGGCACTCAGCACACCGTTCGTTCTATCACTGGGCCTAGGACACTAAATGACTTCTCTGTGTGTCCCAGCCAGGACATGGCCTGGTCTGGCTTCTCCTGTGGCTCCGGCATCCTACCCAGAGCGGGTCACTAACAAAAGTGCCGGAAACTGCTGAATGAGTGAACGGAAAATGGGCCAAGCTCGAAGCCAACCGAGGCTCAAAGTAACCTCCCCAAACGGCGAGCTCATCGCTTCCCCCAACTTTCCTCTTCCCAGGGCACTCCTACCTGCCCAGGCACCTTGCCTCCCCCTCTTTCTGCAACCCCCACACCCAGTCCACCAGCTGGGGACCTGCTGGGCACACTCTGCCTGCTGAAGTAGCGCCTTTGGCCCACGAGGTCGTTTTTAAATTTTTGAGCTGGTTGCCACTGTTTTCAAATCAGCAGCTTTCTGTACAACTCTAGAGGGCAGGGACCACATCCGCCTTGCTCAGCGTTAGAGTCCCAGAATGAAGCACAGGTGTGCTACATGAATGAATGGATGGATGGATGGATGGATGGATGGATGGATGGATTCCCTGCTTCCCTTAAGAACTGGAAGCTCTAGTCTACGGCCATGCCACCTTAGCCAAGCCCGATCCCGTCTGATCTCGGAAGCTAAGCAGGCTCGGGCCTGGTTAGTACTTAGATGGGAGACCACCTAGGAAGACCAGGTGCTGTAGGCATAAAAAATAAAAATAAATAAGGGAATGTAAGCTGACAAGGTCCTTGCAATCTGTGAGGTCAACCAAGGGTTGCCTCGCCTTAAAAAAAAAAAAAATGGACTGGAAGCTCTAGGAGCACTGGGTCTCCGTTCTCACCTCGTTTGGGCCCAGAGGAACCTTTTGCATTAGCTCCTGGTCCCAGGGGCAGTCGCTGGTGGCCTTGCCTGGCCCTCAGGTCACAAGAGCCTTCCCACCGACCCGTCCAAACTATTTCTGACAGGCCCAGCCCGAATACTCCCTCCAATACAGGCCCTTGCTCCTAGAATAACTCTTTCCAATATTCCTGGTCCACACACAGACACACTCTCTTTCTCTGTCTCTCTCAAGAAATCTGAGTGTCCCTTGCCTGGCACTATCTATGTCTCCCTTTGCCCCTCTCTGACACCTACAGTCCCTTGGCCTGGGACTAGCAGACATCACAAGGGTGGATGGTGGTTTAAGGAGTTCCCCCCACTTAACTGAGTGTCTAATGTGTGCCCGGCACGGTGCTGGGCACAGGGGCCAAGGCAGGACACCGAGGTCCGGCTGGAAGGACCCCATCTGGTGGAGAGGTGGCTGGGTGTGGGCTGTAGG
>NW_011889049.1:490940-510595 GCF_000151845.1 Pteropus vampyrus
TGGTCCCAGGGGCAGTCGCTGGTGGCCTTGCCTGGCCCTCAGGTCACAAGAGCCTTCCCACCGACCCGTCCAAACTATTTCTGACAGGCCCAGCCCGAATACTCCCTCCAATACAGGCCCTTGCTCCTAGAATAACTCTTTCCAATATTCCTGGTCCACACACAGACACACTCTCTTTCTCTGTCTCTCTCAAGAAATCTGAGTGTCCCTTGCCTGGCACTATCTATGTCTCCCTTTGCCCCTCTCTGACACCTACAGTCCCTTGGCCTGGGACTAGCAGACATCACAAGGGTGGATGGTGGTTTAAGGAGTTCCCCCCACTTAACTGAGTGTCTAATGTGTGCCCGGCACGGTGCTGGGCACAGGGGCCAAGGCAGGACACCGAGGTCCGGCTGGAAGGACCCCATCTGGTGGAGAGGTGGCTGGGTGTGGGCTGTAGGAGTTCCCCTGCCCTGCTGTGTCCCCGTTGGTGGACACTTACTTTCTTTAGGCACGAAGTGGATGAGGCGGCTCTTCACCTTCACCTGGGCAGGCTGGATCTGACACTTGCCAGGCGGTGCCCGTCTGCCAACACAGGAGATCATGAGTCCCGCCTTGGGAGCCTGCCCCGAACACGCCCTTGACATTGCCTTCCCCCCAGTGGCCAGGCAGGGAGGGAGGGGCTGTGTGTTTTCAGGCCCAGGCAGGGTTGACGGTAACCAAAGTGGACATTTATGGTTCACCTCCGGGGAGGAGGGCAGCACCCCTGCGTGCTCCATGCCCTGAGGCTCTATAAGAGCCCAGGATAGGAATCCCTTATCATGGCCTGCCAAGTGTCCACTCCCCTTCTGCAAGAGGGCTGGTGGCTCCCATGGGCCACTTCTAATTCAGAGCATGACTTGTCCTCAGAACATGATCGAATATCACAGTCCTTCCCCTCCCGTAGCCTGCCAATCCGACCCCTGAAACTGTGACTGCCCCTCCCCTGACCCCCTGCTCCCACAGCCTTTGAAGAGGGGCTCTCTCTGCCCTGCTGGTCCCCGGATTTCTGGTGATGCAGAAGCAGAGGTCCCCCTGCATGGAGGAACCGGGGAAAGATTAAGTCGGTTTAAAGAATTAAGAGGGAAAGAAAGAGAGTGCGCCCCTCAGGGCTGGCGGCAGAGCTGAGGGAGCCCAGGGCCTGGCGGGCGGGGTTCGAGGGAGCTGGAGAGGGAGAAGAGAAGGTTGCCGAGGCTATGAATTGGGGTCCTCTGACATCTTCGAGGGGCATGGGTAAGGAATGGAATCTGAGTTTAATTAGTTTTTGGCTCGATCTGTAAGTCTTTGAATGGGACCGAGCCTATTCTGGGACTAACCCACGTGGGTGCGAGACTTCAATAAGTCTCCCCAGCACCGGGGGGAAGCACGAGCAGCGAGGCAGCCACGTGACACGGGGCGGCTTGCAGACAGGCCTGGCAAAGAGGGGAACCGACTGAGGAGGGACACGGGCCTTTTCCCCCGGAGGCTGAAGAAACGCCACTGGGCAACACACTTCTCAAAGCCGTAGAAAAGATGGGTTTTCTGGTGGCTCCCAACTCCAGACACTATCCCGCAGGTTTGTTCCTCAAGAAAATCACGTGAAAATCCTTCTTACGGAAAAGGGTAGGAGACGCGCCAGAAAATGCCGCAGTGGTTACCCCTGCGTGTCATGGATGACCCCACCCCCTCCACTGCCCGTTTCTTACTTTTCCAAATGTCCCGGGGCCTCCGTGCATTAGGCTGTGCAGCGACAAAACGCATTTACTCCAAAAGAGAAAAATAAACGAGGTGAGGGAGGAGGGGAAGGGGCCTAACCCGTTCCTGGCTCCTCCGACCCGTGACTCTGCTGCACGCGGTTCAGCCAACAGCACGACCCAGGGTGATGACGGGCCGGCGGCGGTGCTCCCTTAGAGGAGCACTCTTTTTAAAAAAGTTGTCAGTAACCTTAGCGTCCGAGGAATGCGCAAGGCAATTCTGGCACCGTGACTCAACGGAAAACGACGCGGCCATCAAAAGGGACCCTTTGGAAGGTGATGTCGCAACGTGAAAACATGTATGCAAAATAGGGAAAAACGAACGAAGGAAAACGCCACGTGTGCGCGTGCTCGTCCACGACGACATAAGCCCCGGGCTACAGGGATGGCGGACAAACCCAGGGAAACGGAACGCAGGCCCGGACAAAAAGGGCTGCTCGTCGCGTTTTCCTTGATAAATAGTTACGTCGGTAATGAATAAATTTGTGCTTTTTTAAAAAAGTGTGGTCAACAAGGAATGTCTGAGACGCTGTCGTGGACGAGAGGAAGCTAGGAAGACACGGCGCCTAAATGCAACGTGGGGGTCCAGATGGGAGCCCAGTGCAGAAAAAGGACAGTAGGGAAAAACGAGAGAAATCCTCTTTAAAAACTCCAGTGACCTCCACTAAAAAAAAAAAAAGTGTAATTAATAGTAACGTACCAATATTGTTCATTAATTATGACGAAGGACACTGGCTGAGGAGTATATAGGACACTGGATTATCTTTGTAACTTGTCTGTAAACCTGAAACTATTCTGAAATTTTAAAAAGAATCATTTCTTAAAAACGTGGTGATGGAGCCTCGCTCATCGATCCCTGTGCGTATCTTCAACTCCTTCTCCTCATGGGTAGAGCTGGACCGTGAGGCCGGCGGACCCGGTTTTGAATCCTGGATCTGGCCCTCACCGTCGACATGGCCTGGCTGGCCGCATCCCCTCTCTAGACCTCGACGTTCCCATATGAACAATACCCGCCTTAGGGAGCGGTCAAGAGGGAACACGAGGTCACGGAGGTGAGGGCTCCTGGCAGACGGTACGAGCTCAGGCACTGCCACGGGCGGGGACTCACCTGGAGGGGTCGATCACTTTGTAGACGACTCCGCGTGCTGCGGTGGCACTCGGCATGCCCGTCGACATGAAGTACAGCTCCCCTTGGAGAAGAAGCGAGGCGAGGAGTGAGAATACTGCCTGGGCACCGTCCCGGCCAGCCCACGCCCCCCGCCTCAGGCCCCGAGACGGACCCTAACCTCGGGTGTGCCACGAGGGGAGGCGTCTGGTCTGCTGTGGCACTTCAGTGCCAGGAGCTTCTGCAGCACAGGCTCCCTGGCTGCGGCCTCTCTGCCTGGACCCACCCAGGCTCCGACATCTGCCTCCCTCCTGGTGACCTAGCCCCACCCCTGGTCCCTGCCTGGGATTCACATCCATGGATGCAATGAAGATCCACAGCCCAGCTTCCCCGCTAACTGCTTCCTGGGTGATGCGGGCACATGCGGATCCCTGAGCCTCAGCATCCTCATCCCAAAACGAGATGCTTCGTAGCACTGTTACAAGGCTTCGAAGAGCACACAGGAAAGTGTTCCATCAGAGTTAGCTATTACTGCTGTCATCACTGTCACCCAGGATCTGGGTCCCGCTAAGTCCTTGAGGCCAAGGTCCTTATCCCCTGGCCAGCAGGCAGAATACAAGCTCGGGGACTCTCTCGTGTGAAGGCCAGCTCCCTCACTCAGCACCACTGAGTGAGCACCAGCAGCTCTGGGACAGGCCCACTTCGAGCCTCAGTTTCCCCACCTCTCAGGACTAGTGGAAATGCAGTGAGTGAGTTATGAGCGCCTGGCGCCACGTGTGCTCTCAGGGAACGTGAGTTCTCTGCTCTGCCCTCACTCCATTCTGCCCCCTGGCCCTCGCTGACAGAGGCACCTACGTCCAGGAAATAAGCTTCATTATTCCCATCCTACAGATGAGAAAACAGAGGCTCAGAGAGGTCAAGTGACTTGTCCAAAGTCACACAGCTGGCGAGTGGTTAAGCCAGGCCTGGAACTCAGGAATGTCTTTACCCCCAGGCCCACACCGATGGCTGGGAGGCCCAGACACAGGCCACATGTGACTCAGTGTGATGGTTCAGCCATGCGAATACCTTCCTTCCTTGTAGGAGGACAGTGGAGAGCTCAAGGGTGGGGGTGGGGGTGGTCTTCCCCAGGAGAGGCCCAGACAGACAGCAAGGTGGGAGCTCTGCTTGTGGCGGAGATAGGGAGACTAGGCCCAGATGGTGATGATGCAACCCGCGGGAAGAAGCGGGGTACCCAGGCTGGTTCCTTCTGGGGAGTCCATAGACGCAGCTGTGAATTTGCTGTGCAGCCTTGGGCTGTCGCATCCCTCTCTGGGCCACTTTCTGGAGGCACTGACCCCTCCCTGGCTGGGCAGCCCTCCCACCCACACTCCAGCCCCCGGGAGCAACTTGGGGCTCCCCGCATACTCTGCTCCCTTGGCCTGGAATGCGTGTCACCACTGTCTCCCTTTGGCTGACCAAAGCGCAGGGCCCTGCTCTGGGGGGCCTCCAGGGGCCAGGCTGGGTACCGTACCCCCAGTCATGAATAGTCAACCTCAGTTTCCCCATCTGTAAAGTGACAGGGCTGGACTAACTACTCCCCAAGGCCCCTTCCAGCCTTGATCTTCTGGGAGCCATGGTCCCCAATCCTACACACAAGCAGGGAGCCCCACCAGCACTGCCGAGACCTGCTCAGAGCCACGCTGCCCTCTTGGTCCCTGTGGTATGGACTGTCCCTGGAGGACGCCGGGCCAGCCGAGGTACTTGTTTCGCAATTTGCAAATATCACGAGAACAACTAGAGGGGCAGGGGCTGGAGCCTGAAGCTGGGGGAGGTGTGTTTGCCGTGGACTCCAGAGCTCTGTGCCTCCCAGGGGCCACCTTGCCCACGCTGGCCGCCAGGCTGTCCCCGGGCCGTCTGTCTCAGAGGGGCCCCGGCCTGGCTGTCCATCACTCAGTGACACTCAGAGGGCTGAGGAAGGGGCCCTGGGAAATGGATCTTCCAGGTCCAGCCTCTGTGGGGGTACGGGGTGTGGGTGGGGAAGGAGGAGAGAGAGCACCCCTTCTTCCAAAACACCGTAACCTCCTATCGACCAACAAAAAGGACTTTAAAGGACCCAGTGAGCTGGGAGAGGACAGTGGGGGCCGCCGCTGCCCTTTTGAAAATTTAGATTCTGATGGGTGTCAGTTTAACAAAAGTTTCCCAGACTCAGGCCTGGGGGCTCTGGGGCCCAGGCCCTGCGGGGGATACCCCTCCAAAGGCCCCCAGGTGGGCGTTGCCCAGCAACCAGGCCAAGCATCCACTAGGCCCCACTGGGAGCCCCTAAGCTTTTGTCCAGGGACAATCCAGGGCCAAGGACAAAGGCGAGCGGCTGGAGTGGGATCCAGTCCCCATAGGCCCTCGTCCTCTACCCTCTGCCACTGCTCCCTGCACTGAAAACACAAGCGCCTGAATGCGGGACCCACAAGCAGACAAGAGGCGGTGTCCGCCCACTCTCTGAAGGCGACGTGGCTCTAATGTCCAGGCCCAACACATTCGCCGTCAGGAGCCCAGGGCAGTGGCGGTCTCGGAGGCCTTCTTCGCCTACTGCCCGCATTTCCGCCATGACAGAGCCTTTCCTGGTCTGCCAACTGCCTTGGACTCCTCCCCAAGTCATCGTGCTGCCCGCAGCAAGCCTGACCACGGCAGGGACGGGGGAAGGGGAGGAGGCGACCACTGCTCCCGTCTTCCAAACGAGGAAACTGAAGCTCAGACTGGTGAGGACGACACCTAGGCAAGGTCTCGAGCCCACTGAGCACCTCGCTCCCCAGCCTGAAGTTAATTTCAGGCCTGAGACCCCATCCCTCAAACCCCGGGCCAGTGAGATGCACAGGGTAGGGAGGGGCAGGCACGGGCAGCCCAGATGGAGAGGCCTTGGCAGTGCTCACCAGCCTCGTCTTCGCCGAATGAGATGATGTATGGATGGTAGTTATTGATGAGGCCCGGGAACTCGCAGGTCTGGCCCTGGCCCATGCAGATCTCGTTGTACCGCCACTGGCCTGTCCCCGAGTTCTCTCGGAGGGACATCAGACGCCTGCAAATGGAGAGAAGCTGCGGGGTCATGCCTGGCACCCCGCAAACCAATGCACCCACTCACTCATCTATGATCCATGCAACGGGGACCATACATAACTGCAAGGTCCAGTGCAAAATGAGCATGCAGGGCCCCTCGTTCAAAAAGTACTAAGAATTTCAACAGTGACGGCAAAGCATTAAGCTAAGTGGGGCCCTTCTGAGCGTGTGGTCCTGTGCAAGTGTGCAGGCTGCATATCCATGAAGCTGGGCCTGCGGTCTTTACCGAGTACCTGCAAGCATCAGAGAAGCATGCGGACAGGGCGCAGGAGACCAAGACTATTTTGGCCTCTCAGATCAGTGCCACACACGACCAGCAGGAGACAGTCAAGAGCTGAGCTGGGTTTCAGACCCCTCCAAGGCTGGTGCCCAGGGGTGTACGCCCACACTCTGGAGCTGCCTGCACTTCAGAGCACAGGGTGGAGCCTGGGCATCTTCAGAATATGCTGATCTGGCCCCTAACTCCCTTCCCCATCTGTCAATAACCTGCTGATACTTCTGGGTCCTGCTCAACCATCCACTCCTCTGGGAAGCCCTCCTGACTAGCCCCGTGCTGGGCTTCTCCAGCACTGGGCACAGGCTCTCAGAGGCCGGACGAGAGTGGACAGGGTGTTTGTCTCCCTGACTTGGGTACGAGACACTCTTCAGCTCTTGCACCTGACCTGCAGACAGGCTTGGGATTTTGACACCCCTAGGGGAGGCCTGAGGGGGGATAGGAGACCTGGGGTAAAAACAGAGGCTTCATCTAGAGCCATTTTCCAGATGGGGTAGCTGAGTCCCAGAGGCAGACCCCGCGGAAGGGGCTGAGCTGGGGAGAAGGACCCAGCATCCAGATGCCCAGGTCAGAGTTCTCTCAGATGCAGCTACAGACCTACTGGCCACACACCCGCTCAGGTCAGCAGCCTGCAAGAGGTGAGAGCTCTCCCGCCGGCCTCGGGCTCTTTCGATTCCTTATTTCCCCTCCTGAGGAACAGCTGCCCGCATGTGGAGAGTCTGGCTGGGGATAATCAAGCCACCGGATACAGCGTGTACTAGATTCTAAGTGCTGCGTGTAGTAACGGTCTCGGTCCTTAAACAGCACTAGGAGGCAGCTACTATCATCACCTCCATTCTGCAGATGAGGAAACTGCAGCAGAGGGAGGTGAACTCATGGGCTCAAGGTCACATGGCTAACGAGCGGGCCAGGAACTGGACCCGGGCGATCTCGGCTGCACTTTTAAGCACCGTGTGTGGCGTGGATCTTCCCTGTGCTTCTCTGGTCCTCGGTTTTCTGCCCTGCACAGTGGGAAACGAGGTGCTCAGGAGGCCCTCCCTACAAGTTCCCCTGGGGAAGGAGGCTGGCCCGCAGCAGGTTTGGGGGGCATGCTCTCTTTCCCCCTCGAAAATCTGTTTAGGGTGTGACTCGCCCCCACCCACACCTTCCAGGGTCAGCGGGTGGACGCGGCACTGCCATAGTGTGGGGCAGCAAGGCCCCAGAGGCCCCCACGGTCACACTCGGGCTGGACCGCCAGCTCCCCTCTCCCTAGTAGGGTGGCCCCTCTGGCTTCTCCTGGACCAAGGCCCTGGTTAGCTGGTACAGCGACAGGTCCTGGCAACCTTGGGGCGACCCTGAGCCTGCCTAGGAAGTTGTTCGTGCACCCCTCACCTTGCTCCTTTTTCCTCTCAGGCTCCTGGAACTGTCAGGCCACTTACCCACTCATGAAATCTCCGAAAATGTAGAGGCCGTTCAGGTTGGGGTACTCGCAGCCCCGGTACACATAGCCCCCGGTGACCGACTTGCCCAGTTTGTGTGGGTAGGCGAATATTGGCAGCACATCATCTGTGGGGTGGGAGAAGCAGTGGTTGAGTCTGGGGGGGAACTAGCCCCCCCTACAACAAAGCTTGGTGGGTGGTCCTGAGTCTTGCTGGGCAAGGGGATGTGAGGTCGCTAGGAGGGCCTGAGATGAGGCCACAGATGGTCACCCAGGGAGGGAGGTGCTTACAGACTGTAAGGTGGGGAGGAGAGCGTGGGTTGGGGGCGGGGGAAGAGCGAGAAGCATCCCAGGTAAATTGGGGAGGGGGGAAGAGGCGAGGGGACATGCCGGCTCGGGGTTTCAGGGTCCCGGAGGGAGGTACTGGAGCACATCGGGTGGGGTAAAGGGCGGATCTGGGATGCGGGTCCCCAGGGTAGGTCCCGTTGAGCCTCTTGCAGCCGCACAGGGAGGCGCTGGAGCACCGCCATGGGGTGAGGCGGGGCCCTGGGGAGGAGGGTCCGGGAACGGGCAGAGGGGCGGGGGTGGCGGTCACCGAGGGAGGCGTTGGCACACAGCCTGCGGTCGTAGCACTCGAAGCCCTCGCGCGCGCGCCAGCCGTAGTTGCGGCCGCTCTCCACCAGGTCCACCTCCTCGAACTTGTTCTGGCCCACGTCGCCGCAGAAGAGGCGCCCGCGGCCCGCGCCCGACGCCGGGTCGCCCCGGTCGAACGAGCAGCGCCACATGTTGCGCACGCCCAGGGCGTAGACCTCGGGCCGCGCGGCGGGGTCGCTCACGAACGGGTTGTCGGGCGGGATGCGGTAGAGCGGGCCGCGCTCGTTGCGGTCCACGTCGATGCGCAGCACCTTGCCCAGCAGCGCTGACCTGCGGCCCGGCGGGAGAGGCGCGGCTCGGGGTCGCCCTGCGCCAGGGGGCTCGGGCACCGCAGGGCAGGGGCGGGGGCCCGTGGCCGAGCCAGGGGCAAGGCAAGGCTGGGCTGTGGCGCCGGGGATCTCAGATTCAGTCCTCCGCTACTTACCAGCTGGGTAACCCGCCTCATTCCACATTCATCCTGCCCTGCGCCAGGCCCCGTCCCAAGCACGGGACATTCGTACCATCTGTGGCCTCGTTTAGGCCTCACAACAAACCTTTTAGGTGACCCCTGTTTTACAGATGGGGCAGCTGAGCTCGGAAAGGTCACGTAAGTGCCCAGTCGCCACACCGACATGACATGGTAGAGCTGGGGTCCAGTCCAAGCAGCCCGGCTTCAGAAACCCAAGCTCATTACCACAACGCTGTCTAACGTCCCCAGGCCTGTGCCCTCCCCTGTGATGTGAGGGTGGGCCCTCTCTTTCCCGCTTCCTTACACGGTTGTGCTACAGGGTGAAAACACTCCTAGAAAAAGGACTCCGGCGTACAATTTTCTTCCAGCACAGTGCCTGGCACATAGTAGGTGGTCGTTAAGTATTTGCTGAGTGGATGAATGAATTACCGCGATCAAAGTCAAGTGCAGCACACAGAGAGCACAGGCTGGAGCTGGGAGTGGGGAGCGAGAACGCTGCCGGTCTTGGCAGGAGACGGGAGGCTAGCTTCCCGCCGGCTCCCTCACACTCCAGGGCCGCTGTGCAGAGCGCGGGCAGGCCTCAGCGGCGGTTCGGTTCACCCCACACTCTACACCCACCACCTCGACCTCAAACACGAGGCAACACAGGTTCTGAGAGGGGGACCGCTCGCCAGATCCCACAGGCAGCTCTGGACAGGAAGCCAGGCCACGACGCAGCCCCATGCCACATCACGTTTGGGGCCCCTGGACGCAAGGAGACCACAGGGCGTGCCCTCGAGAGCCAGGCAGAACAGGAGTATAGCCCTTAACCCCACAGAGCTCCTGGGGGTTTCATTCATCCCATGACAAAGGTGACGCATGGCGGGAGAAATCTGCCTTATGCTTAAAGGTGATTTTTTATGCAGCCACGTCATTAGTGTTTTGGAGGACTCCCTCTAGGCTGCTTTTCAAGGTAGGACTGGCGTGTTTTTCACATTTGATGCGACCGTACCCATCATTTTCACACTGCATCAGCACCTAAGTGTTTCCTTCAAATGTCCGTTTTAACGATGATAAAATGCTCCCACCCAACAGAGGCACCACCGTTAACTCTCCACTGCCGACATTTGCCCAGGGGATTCCTCTCGCATGCTCCAGCCTGCTCGGCACCAAGCTGCAGACGACACCCTGGAGCCACACCACGCACCAGGCTTCCATACGTAAGTGGGCAAAATAATGTTTTAAGTTCTCTCCAATTATCCACAAATCCTTAATATCTATTTTCTCAGCTTCGTCTCTAAACACATCCCAAACATGGGAAAGCTGCACTGACTCTTACACTATCATATATGAAAGCACAAGTCACAAATCGTGAACACTTTAATTACTGTAATCAGCATCCGACTCGCTATTTTTACTTTCTGGGCTGAGGAGGGTTTTGTTATTTTGGCTAAGACAGTGGAGGAGGCTTTCTTGAGACTGCTGGGTAGGCTGGTCCATACTCACGAGACTCTAAGTGTGCGTGTGCGCGCGCGCGTGCGCATGTGCGTGCGTCTGTGTACCTATGTCTGTGTGTCTGTGTCTGTGTGTACGGCAGTGAGATGACAGCAAGCCATTTGCTCAAGCCCAGGAGTGAGTAACGGAGGGCAAGACTATGCTTCAATGTCTGGGCCATCGTGGGTGACCTCTGGGGCAGAACACCCACTTGTCCATTCGACCCTGCTCCAACCAGCTCATACCCCCCATTTGGTCTGAGAGGCACCTCTTTTCTTCCTATGGTTCCGGCAGGGCTGGGCTGACCTCAGAGCAAAGTCTATCTTCCCAGAGGCTCTGTGACGTCACTTATCAGGTATCCGTGGCAAGTGGGCTCTACACCTGACCCCTGACAAACGTGATCGCGTTTGCTTCTCATGACAAGCCCCCCACGCAGATTATTACTCCCCTCTAACTGATGAGGGGCAGTGACCCGACCGGGTCCCCAGCTGGCTAGCTGCAAGCTGAGCTGGGACACAAGGCCATTTCTGCCCTTCACTGCATAGCTGAGGAGGAGACTCCCTCCAAGAGAGGACATGATCCAGGAGCATGCATACCAGCCCGCCAGCCGGCCCAAGCGGAACGTACTTGTTTTGGGCATTCCCAAACTCTCCAAAGGGGTCTCCAGCCATGCCACCATCTCCGGTAAAGATGTAGAGGTACCCATCTTCCCCAAAGAGCAGCTGGCCCCCATTGTGGTTCGAGGCTGGTTCTTCAATCTCCAGGATTATCCTAAAAGAAGATAAGGCACCCCCAACCCCCAAAAATAACCTCAGCCAAAAACAAAACAAGATCACAGCAATGAAATCTCCTCTCTCTTGGATGTCATTTCACAGTGGGAAGACTTCACATCCTTTATAGCAGGTGATTTTTACAAAGATCCAGTATGCTGGGCAGGGATAATTCCCCCCATTGTACTAATGAGGAATCAGAGGCTCAGGGGGGTTGAGTAACTTGCCCAAGGTCACACGACCCATAGGTAGCAGAGCTGGGACTAGAGCTCAGGTCTGCTCATTCCAGTCCAGCACTTTACCTACTGCTCCCCACTGCTGACACCTGCCCTGTTATGATCATGTGACACGGCTGACCCAGCCACTGGCACTACTGGTCTCTTCATCACCAGAGCTACCTACACGCCAGCCACGTAAGCTGAGCACTTTCTACACACTCTCTCATTTGCTATCTACCATAACTACTAAGGAAGTGGGCTGGACGGCGTGGGCTGTGCCCATCTCCACACCCACCCGTCAGCAGCCTCCATTACCCCATGGGGGAGCCCTTTCTCTATTCTGCCGGCCACCTGGCCTCGAGAAGGGTTCACCAACGGAGAGTGGAAGGCAAGAGGAACGGAGAAGCCCTGTTTCCCTGGCTTCTGGCTCTGCCTCCGGGAGCGGTGGTTGCAGAGGTGGCGACCATGAACACCTGGGCTTTGGCCCAGACATCTTGGTGCTGGGAGCAGCAAACTCAGCAGCACAGACCTCTTCCCACGAGCAGTAGCATCCTCTCGCAGTTACTGATCTCTAGGTAACCTCACCTTCCCCTTTTCCTTCTCTGGCCCTCCCAACACCTTTGTAGCCCACTCCTTGCATTTAATTCCCTTTTACCGAGGCTGGTTTAGATTTTCCGGGATTGGTCACTGACTTAATAATACCTTATTACTACAGGTAAGAAAAACCAATATACAGACAGGTCAAGAACTTGAACCCAGGACTTTGGGCCTTCAAAGCCAAGACCGGAAGCCTTTCCATGTGAGACCAACACACATGACTTGGTGAGCCACACACAACCCTAAACTCCATCCGGGTCCTCCACGGAAAAGACAGCTTAGACTGTTGGTTACCCACCTCCCATCAGTACCAGAGCCCCGGGAACAGACTGACGGCTGACTCATGCGAGGATGACCACTCATTCCTGTCCCTGCCCTGAGCCAGCCATGCCGACTTCGCCCCCTACATGAGTCAAGTTCTAGGCTTGTACTTGTGAGGTCCCCAGAGGACCCTCGCTGAAGCCTCACTCTGAAATATGTTCATTTGTATATTCTGTGTCGCATTTTCAGTCTTAATCAGCAATCCGTTTTTGAACATCACTGTTGAAGACACATCCATTCTGTCCCCATCTCCCTCTGTGAGATCCACGTGATTAGCTTGGTCTCTCTTGGATAACTGATTGTGCAGCCTCATATAAAATCATGAGAATTATGTTTTCTCCTTTTACTCTGGCTGCCAGGAAGCTCAGTCAAAATTACTGCTACATGACAAGATCTACATTAGCCCTCACATTAGCCAGCATACTTGATTCCTTCTCCATTTTATTCTTTCAATATCAAGATTTTAGTTTCACCATTTGCCTTTTTTGCCCTCAGATCCAGTCTTGGCCCTCCTCCTACCTGTTCTCTACATCAGAGGGCCAGTTCCTACAAACTACATTTCCCATGCTCCTTTGCTGGTTGCCCTCCAGCTTGATTCAGCCAGTGAAGGCACTGGCGGGAGACTGGAGGGCGGGAGAAGGGAGAAGTTAGGGTTATTTCTTCCCTCTCTCTCTCCCCGTCCCCCTCTCCTTCCCCTCCCCCTGCCCCTCTCTTCCTCCTCCTTCCCTCTGCCCCTTCACATAGCATCTTGGCAATACCTACATCTCCTTCCTGGATCCAACTCCCCCTGCCCAGGCCCAGCACGGTTCCAGCTTCCACTGAGTGGCCCCAGGTCTGAGGCTCCAGTAACCCCACCTTCTCACTTTGTCCCCCAGCCCCAGTGCTGGAGGCAGCTTCCTTCCGTTGTTAAACTCAGGGATGGCTCACTTCTTCCCCAGGCTGCTCTGTCATCATTTGCGACGCCGTAGTAACTAATTCCCATGTCAAATTCTGCTTACTAAATGACCGGGCACAGGATTTATTTTCCTGCCAGACCAGGGTTCCAGCTCTGATGCTTCCAGGCGGTGTGACCTAGCAGATCACGTCACCTCTCTAAGCTTCCACTTCTCATCTGTAAAATGGGGAAAGTAACACTAACCTCATTGGGCTTTATGAGAACCAAATGAAACGGACCATCTAGAGTGCCTGATCCCCGTGTTTGGACTTGAGCCTGTGACATCTGTTTGGCAACTGTCCCTCCCAAGACCCCAGGACATGGGGTTTACCACCCCAACCCCCGGGGGTGATATTCAAAACATTCGGCCACCTGTGCGGCACACAGCGTGAGCCGGCGCGGTCACACCGCAGCGTTCCGGCCCTGCCCCCGCCCGGCCTGGCTCCCCCGGGAAGGCCACCTCTCAGAGTCGTGGTCCACGGTGTTCACGTCGTCCTCCGAGACCCTGAACTCGCTGATGCGGATCCACTCGGCGAAGTCGACCCCCACCGAGTAGTAGACGTAGAGCTTGCCGTTGTGCCGGAAGCGGGGGTGGAAGGCGATGCCCAGGAAGCCCCGCTCGTCGCCCTCCCACGGCGACGTGAGCACCGCCCGGCTGATGTTCAGGAAGGGCGTCTCCAGGCGCGAGCGGTCGGGCAGGTAGGCCCACACCAGCCCCACCTGCTCGGCCACGAAGAAGCGGTGCGTGCCGTCGCGGGCGTGGACCATGGCCACGGGGTTGCGCAGCCCGTTGGCCACCTCCTCCAGGCACAGCTGCAGGCAGCCCTTGGCATCGGCCACCACGCGGCCCAGGTTCGAGTTGAGGTGCTCGTTGACCAGCAGGCGCGGGAAGCAGTAGTCCGCGTCGTTCAGGGAGAGGTAGCGGCAGAACCGGACCCGGTTGCCCTCCAGCGCCCGGAGCTCGCGGTCGGGCGAGAGATGGCGGAACAGGCCGCGGCACGTCTGCCACATGTCCAGGCAGTAGTCCTCGCAGAGCCCGGGCACGGACCGCAGCGGCGTGGACGGGTCCTCGGCGTCGTAGAGGTGGGCGGCATAGGGCGAGCATTCCTGCAGAGACAGGGACGGCTCAGGGACGCCTTGTGGTGGCACTCACTCTCTGTGTGGCTTCGGGCTGGTCACCATACGTCCTGGAGCCTCGGGCTGCTGATGTGTGAAAGGGGGACAACCCCATGGGTCTGTTACCGGGACTAGTCTCCGCGGGGGCAGCAGCCACTCGCCCTCTCTTTTTCTCTTGCCTTGATGCTTCTGTCAGAGCAGCCACCACGACTGTTACCGTTAGCAACCCTAACAGCACCAGCAGCCACTGTCGAGCACCTACTGTGTGCAGGGAGGGGCTGAGGCCCTTTTATATACTTTCTCTTTTATATATGATGCCTCCGCCCTTTATCCGCACTCTGTGTAGCTCCCGCTCCGGGGCCACCTCCTCAGAGAGGTCTTCCCTGACCACTCTCCACCACCCGTATTTCCTCCTGGCCTCTGACTCAGCTTAAAAAACATACAAAACCCCCATAACATTCCCTGATACTATAATAAAAATGAATGCGTTTACACGTTTATCGTCTGTCTTCCTGGGAGCATAAATTCCACGAGGGCGGGAGCGCTGGCTGTCTTGCCCACTGCCCTACCCCAGCTCCTAAGAGGAGGACCAGTATGTAGTAAGCTCACTGTGAGTGCTCAGGGAAACTGCTGAATGCTAACTCCCCCTGCCCAGCCCTTAACGGTGCATAAGCGCTCCTACTCCGTTATTCACTTAATCCTCACAAGAGCCCATGAGGGGGACTGTGCTACAGATGGGGGAGATGGAGGCAGCCCCTCCCCCATTCGGCACCATTCATCAGCGTGGAGGAGTCTGGGCTGGGTCTCGGTGAGCCCGTTCTCCCCAGCACCCCAGAGGCTGGTACCTGTACCTGTATGTGTTTGAGTTGATAACGCCCATGCCTACACATCCCCCTGACCTCTGGACCCCCCCTTCTTCATCCCTCAGGCACCTGGGTGCAGCCCCTCCCGGGCAGGGCCCTGGGGCCGGCCTCCACTCCAGCAGCCAGCAGAGCAGTTTTCCTATGAGATACAGGAATCAGACCCCCAGGGGCACCCCTTCAGACACCCCTGGCCTCACTGGCCCCTTTTCCAGTTCTACTGGGTGCTAATTTCACCGGCAAAGCCCAACAGCTGTGGTGTACCCCTTG
Source organism: Pteropus vampyrus (assembly GCF_000151845.1). Taxonomy (NCBI): domain Eukaryota; kingdom Metazoa; phylum Chordata; class Mammalia; order Chiroptera; family Pteropodidae; genus Pteropus; species Pteropus vampyrus. The sequence goes on from NW_011889049.1 coordinate 506,239, forward strand.
CCTTCCACCAAGGGCTTCCCCACTGATGAGACACTATAGACCCCATTCAGTGCCTGGCTGGGCACGATTTGGAATGTGGGAGAGTTCAGGCCTCAGGAGCAAAACTTCGACCCCTGGGAGGACAGCGCTGATGGCTGAACCGTTCCAACTTCCTCCCTCTCACGGACAGTCCTGATTTGCAGCTCATACAGTTTCTTGGAACCATGGTCCTGCTGGTTCAAGCATCAGTCACGTTCAGCAGCAGACAGCTGGAAACTGCTTCTTCCCTCTGCCCCCATCACTCCTGCTTTCGGGGTCCACTCACCCTACTAAGGAAATAGCCTGCAAGCTCTACCCCAGGTTCTGCTTTTGGGAACCCAGGCAGTGGCAACAAACCTGACCAAGCCTTGCCCAGCTTCCAGCCTCCGGCGCCCACCCGCTAAGAGCGGAGAGCCCACCTCACCGCCCACCCCCCAGAGGTGGCCAGGCACTCGCTGATCCCTGGTCCACCCTGCCCACAGCTTCCCCATAGCTCCGCCATCAGCTCCCATCCCCACTGTCCCTGCCTGCTGCCCACCTTCCACTTCCGGACACAGTCACCTCTGAGCTTCAGCTCCTTTGCAGGCATGCCCTTCCCTCGCAGGCAGAATCCTACTCAGCCTTAAGTAGTGACCATGGCCATGGGAGACAAGTAATAGCAGTGATGGCTCCTGGGTATCTGGAGACTGTGGGCCAGGGCCAGGCCGGGTGCGCCACTGAATCTGAATTTCCTCCTTGAGGCAAGGAGGAAATTTCTGTTCCCACTGGACAGATAGGGACACAGAGACTTTGAGGAGGAAGCCACTGACCAAGGTCCCATGCCAGAGTGGACAGGCTGGCGTTGGCAGGTGGGAGGAGGGGAGTGGTATTTCCAAGCTCCATGGGCTGGGTCTAACTGCGCACACTCACACCATGGCACCTTCCTTACACCCCACCTGCCCAGAGCAGAGGCCTCCGCTCCCCAGGCTCCATAAGGACCTCCCTCAGTTAGAGCCCCCGACAAGAGCAAGTGTAATTATTAGTCTGTGTCTGACACCGCCCCCGCACCAGGCAAAGGCCCGCTCTGACTCGGCTACCGGCCCCCTGAGGCGTCGAGGGCTGCTCCTCCTGCGGCGGGGGAGGCGCTGACAGCCGCACAGTTCCCCTCACACACAGGACCAGGCCGGGTTCCAGCAGGAGGCCTCCAGGGGCGGCGGTGGCAGGCTGCCCTCTTGGCTGTGTTCTCAGGCTCCAGGCCAGGGGCCGCTCCCTCCCGTTACACGATTGTGGCTTTTGGTCACACCATAGCCTATCTTCCTGCCCCCGGCCCCCACCGCTACTGTGGACCTGAGGGCCACTTAGTGATCTATGCTTAGAGGTCCAGTAGGTCACTGTCCCAGGCCCAGGAGGATACCACACTTCACATGCTTCACTCTGTCGATGAGCAGGCCAGACGGGCCGCTGCAGTGGCATTTCTCCAACCATGTCCCCAGAGCCTCCTGTGAGTCTGGCCAGTGGGAGGACCAGGGAGGGTCTGTGTGCACACGTGCTTCAGTTAATCTTCTGAGGTAGGGTCGTTGTGCCTTCTATTGGATAGCTGAAGAGGTAACACTTAAAAGAAGGTCACATGTCAAGAAGTGACCAAGGCAGGGCTCAGACCCAGACCTCATGACATCCAGACCAGGGCTCTTCCAGACAGGTTAGCAACCTCTCATTCGGCAAGTATTTACTGGGCCCCGACTGTGTGCCAGACACCATCCTTGGCTCAGAGACACAGTGGGGAGCAGAACAGACTTCTAGAAACCAATCTGAGCACCCTCCACTCATCCAAGCTCAGCCCGGAACTAGACAGGGAGCAAGGAGCGTCCCTAGGGCACCAGGCAGGAAGCACAGCATCCATGTATCAAAGCGCCGGGTCCGGCAGGCTCTAGCTCGTGACCTATGTACTCTGAGTTACACACAGACGAACCTGGTGCCAGACCTGGGTAGTCCAGAAGCAGAAAATGACAAGAGGGTGCAGTGACTGCTGCTGACAAGGACACTCGGAGGCTAGCGTCAAAGTGGCCAGCGGGGGCAGGCGGCAGAAAACCCCTGGAAAACTGACCCATTGCCATACTGCTCAGCTGCCGGGGCCATTCCGTGCAGTGGCCTGCCCATTTTCACTGCGTAGTGGGCGACACGCATGTCTCTGGCCCTGAGTCTTGGAGGCATCTATGTCCACCGCCTCTCCTTTAGGAAGACCGAGTATTTGTGCACAGCGTTCTCGAAGGGGATGTTCCCTCCTCGCCCACCACTTCTGCATCTGGAAAACTCCTATTCATGACTCAAGGCCCAGCTCGAAAGTCTCTTCCCACTCCCCCATTCCCGGCGGCCCTGACCCCTGCCTGGCCCTTGTGGATGCTCCCACAGCCCTCCGTTCACATTTCAGACATGGCGCTCACTGAACTGTAATTCTGTAGCTAGTGGGGTGAGCTTTCCGATCCTGCTGTCACATTAGTATTGCCAGAGGTGGCACCGTGGGTCTTCATAGCTAGGACTTAATTATCTCTGTGCATATCTGTCCACTCCCACAGACTATGGGACCCTCCCGGGCATGGACCCCAGGACACAGCACACAGTGGGGCTTTACGAAGGCAGGCAATACGGCAAAGTGACTCAGAGAAGGGCTTTGGAGTTAAAGAGCACTGGAGACTGAGTCTACCATTCCCTCTGTGACCTTGGGCAAGTTCCTTAACCTCTCTGTGCCTATGTCCTCATCTGTAAAGGGGAGAAGAATTCCGTCCTCAGAGTTGTTGAGAGGAATAAATTGAGATGATGCATGTGGTTCAGTAGATGCTCAAACAATATAGACTATCGAGATGCAACTCAGTGCTCCCTCCACCGGGAAGCCTTCCCTGACTTCTCCAGAGAAACTGTGGCCTTTCCAAGAAAGCCTCAAGAAAGGGCATGAAGGGGCCAGGAGGGACAACTGCCCTCTAGCTCAGGAGCCATCCTGGGCATTTGGAGGAGTTGTGGGTACCAGATAGGGGCAGGCTCTGGAAGGGGCTGTGGGGATAGGCATGTTTCCGTGGTCTCTCTCCTGTCTGCAGTCCATCTCCCCAAGGCAGATGTGAATGCCTGAATGCCTGCCGTCATCGACTAAAGCTTGTAAACAGGCACCTCGGCAAGCTCCCCGGTGGTGGGAATCGGGAGGTGGTGGGAATCGGGAAGCGCTGAACCCAGCCGCAGCCTTGGCTCACAGGGTGTACCGGCCTCCACCAGTGCTGCCCCAGCCTCCCACAAGGCCTCACCGAGGAAACCCTGATCCGGCCTCACTGCCCTCACCAAGCTCATTCCAGACATGAAGTCGCTCCCAGAAATGCCTGGGGTGAGATGCTAGTGGCCATTCCACCGCTGGTTGCACAAGGCCAGGCCACGCTGCGGAGGTCCCCAAGGAAGGAGGGTGCCTCCCGCCAAGGGAGTTAGCAGGGCTGACCCCTTCCTTCCTCCTCCTCGGACCTATCCACCATATTTGCTCTGCTGAGCCTGCCACAAAGTAAGTGCTCCATCGACAAATGTGGAGCGAATGCACAAACTCTGCTATGTGACCGGGGTGGGAAGGCCACGGGACCTGGTCTCAAAGGGCCCCCAGGCAGGCGAGGGAGGCAGATGCTTGACCGGCTCCTCTGAGATGGACCGTGGGGGCTCAGCAGTGTCCACCAAAGGCAATTGCGCCCCCCTCGTTTGCATTCTGGAGCTCCCCGGGGACCCCATTGGCTCCCAGACCCTCTTATTTCCCACCCAGATGGTCCATTCCCATTAGCAATGAGTGTGGTCCAAGTGCCCAGAACGGCCGCCACCATGGCCACCGCTGGGCTGTGTGACCCCCGAGCAAGTCCCTGCCTCTCTAGACCTTTGCTGAATGGGCCTCTGGACCTGGCTCGTCCCCACCCCGGGCTGCACAGCCAGTGGGGGGCCAAGGAGGCATCAGAGAAATCCAGGTGGAACTGTCCACTGGGCCCCTCATGTGTGTCATGTAGTCTGCGTGGCAACCCTGGGGAGGGGTGCTGGCTAAGATTGCCCCTGTTTTAAAGATGATGCAACTGTAGTGCTGTGGTGACCTCCCAGGGTCACTTGGCCAGGAGGTGGCAGAGCCAGGATCAAATTCCAGTATATCTGACCCCAAACTTGCCCTCCCGCCCCTCCTCACAGCGCCTGCCCCTGCCGGCTGAAGGCCGGGACACTGCGCTGGCCCAGCAGGACCCCTCCAGCCCCACGTCCTCTCACTGCCCAGGTGCTGGGCCAAGGCCAGCCTTAGGGCTTAACAGTCTTGACCCCATTACCCGCCCGGTTCCAGTCAGGCCCTCCGTATCAGACCCAC
>NW_011889049.1:513175-526932 GCF_000151845.1 Pteropus vampyrus
GGGGGGGGTGCCGGTGTTCACAGTCTAAAAGAGGGGGGCATAATTTGTAATTTTACCTCCAGGAACCCCTCTTGCAGGGAGGGAGAGGAAAGTCGTCACTGTGTACACCCACAACTCTGTCCATAGCAAAGACTCACTCTCCAGGGAAAATGACTTTACCGGAACCTATGCACCCTGGGGAAGGTGTTCCCCCAAGTCCTGCCCCCTCTAACCTTCCCGTCTTACCTAAGGGAGGGAAACTAAGAAATACTAGTGGATGTCACAGCCCAGGGACATATGATTATAGAACATCTCTCCTCATAACTCCTTGCTGCCACCTCGACAGGCCTCCAGTATAATATCAGGGTCACAGCTACAAGAGCGGCACGACACACACTCTGTCTGAAGAGGAGGTCTTAGGGAATCGCAACGACAACTGGAGAAACGAACGACACCAGAAGAATTTGCAGCCACTACCTCTGCAGCTAGAGCAGAGATTGAACACTGTGCAGCCCGCAGCCAGATCCACATAAATCTTCACACGGACGGTTCATCTATTTCGGTTCCTGTTACTAAGCACATCATGTCTGGCTTTCAAGAAAAATTACACGGCATGCTAACGGACAAGAAAAGACACAGTGTGACGAGAAAAAGCATCAGAGCCAGACGCAGGGAAGACACAGAATTTGGAATTATCAGACAGAGAATTTAAAATAACTATGATTAATATGTTAAGGGCTCTAATGGAAAAAGTTAACAACATGCAAGAACAGATGAGCAGTGTCAGCACAGATGGCAACTTTAAGGAAAAGATGAAAAAGAAATGGTAGAAATCAAAAACACTAACAAATGAAGAATGTCCATCAGCAGACTGGACAGTGCTAAGGGAAAATCAGTGACCTTGAAGATATGTCAACAGGAACTTCTCAAACTAATATTCAAAGAGAGAAAAAAAAATTCAAAACACCAAACGCACCAGAACGTCCAAGAACTGTGGGACTATTTCAAAAGGCATGACGTTCGTGTGGTTGGAAAACCAGAAAGAGAAGAGAGAATGGAGAAGAAAAAATAGTAGAAGTAATAACGGGCAAGAATTTTCTAAAATTAACGACAAATACCAAACGACAGATCCAGGAATCTAAGCACACGAGAAGCAGGATAAATATCCTTACCCACCAAAGAAAAAACCTAGGCATATCATTTTCAAATTGCAGAAAACCGAAGGCAAAGAGATCTTGAAAGAAGCCGGAGGGGAGAAAACACCTCACCTACAGAGGAACAAAGACAAGAACAGCAGCCGTTTCTTCAGAAACCAAGCAGGCGGGAAGAGAGTGCAGACACGCACCTAACGTGGCGGAGAAAAAAAGCCATCGACCTAGAATTCTGCACTGGGCAAAGTTATCCTTCAAGGGCGAAGGAGAAGATGAAGGCTCTCAGGAAAAGGAAAACGGAGGGAATTAAATAAAAATAACGTTCAAAGAAGTTCTTCGAGGAGAAGGAAAATGATAGAGGTGAGAAACGCGGAGTATTGGATGGTGATAGCATGTGGACAAGGGAAATGAGGGGCCATGCGATGCCATGGAGATGAGAGGGAGGAACTGGGAACGCCCCGCGGTGTCATCCGCACGGCGCAGGGAATGGAGCGCTGTCATTGGGAGACGGACTTAGATTACTCAAAAATGTACATTTCCTCTGTACTACTTGCTCAAATTTTTCTGTGAATCTAAAATCATTCTAAAATAATGTCTATGGATAAAAAAAATTACAGCCTCGACAAAACGGATGTCGTACACTCCGGAGCAACCGTGAAAATAACTTTTAAAAGAAGGGTAATCGATATGCTTAGAAAGGAGGTAAGGTGACCTCACATTAAGAAATGCTCAGTTCAAACCAGAGAGGCGGAAAAAGGGAAAGAAAAAGAACATGTATAATCGATGGAAAACAGTTACACGCTCGGCAGATATTAATCCAACTCTATAATAACCGCTTTAAATGTGAAGGATTGAAATACGCCGATTGAAAGACAGACAATCAGTGGAAAAAGAAACCAGGCCCCACTTCGGGTTGTCTACAAGAAATCAATTTAAAAATACGAAGATTCACGTTAAAAAAAGAAGGAATGGAGGAAGACATTACCACCGAGCAGGAGAAACCTGGAGTAGCTACATTGCTTTCAGACAAAGCAAAGAAGAAGAGAAGCCGAATGGGGTCCTCTAGTCCTTGTCAGAGAGTGGGGACACCAGCTGTTGAACCCCCAGGGTAAGGTGTCTGGCATATGCTGGGCATTCTATGGTTTTTGTGAACAAATAAGCACGTGAATGGGCAAAAGGATGAATGAATGAGTGGGCGAATGACTGAATGAACAAATGCTCTGACTTTGCTATTTCGAGGAGGCCTGAGCTCCTGCCAGAGCCGGTCAGGAACTAGGTGGCCTGGACAATTTCACCCAATGCCTTCTGGAGCCAGGGTGTTTATGGGGAGGTGGGGGAGGAAAGCGCGCGGGCAGCGGGGACGAAGCTGCCCGCAAGCCCCGTTCCAGGAAAATATTGCGGAAGCCGGTCCTGTGGCTGACAAAGGCGCCGGATTTTCTTCCCCAAACATTGGCTGTGTGTTGTCAGCAGCTGATTCAGGGCCCACAAACGCTGCCTTCCGGCCCATCCAGGCCCCGCCCTGCCTCAGGCGGCTGGGGGGGTGTGGCACCCCACCCTGCTGTAGTCACTCTTCCCTGACTCAGCGCAGGATCCTCCTCAACGCTCAGCTCCAGTGCCTCTTGAGTGAGGGTGGCGAAGAGGTGAGACCAGGCCACCGCTGGCCACTCTGGGTCCCAGCCCGTTTGTCCTCAGGGTTGCGTGAGGGTCGAGGAGCGTTGCCCACATTTCCAGGAGCCCAGTGGGCACTGTCAGCTCCCAGAACTGGGACACAGGCCAGCAGAACACCCAAAGCTGCTGCTGCCCAAGCTCGGTCAGAGCATCGGCTCCTGTAGGCGGAAACCTGCTAATCACACGGTCGTTAGCACCTCCAGAATGACGGGGCAGTCTGTTTGCCCACTGGGCCACCCGCCCTCCCTGTCTCGAGGGGAGCAGCCCAGGCCTCCTCTGGCCATGGGCCGCAGCAGGAGAATGTGCTCATAAGGACTGAGGAGTGAGCTGGTCATCGGTCTGCCACCCTGGCAGCCCGACTACCTGTGTGATGTGGCTCATGGCCAGGCAAGGGGCTTGGGGCCAGCAGAGAGCTTCTGTAAACGTGTCACATCTACAGAAAATGACAAAGAACAGAGGCGAGAACACCAAGAACACGCCGGCAGACTAAGCCCCGTGAATGTTTGACCACGTTTGCTCCGGACGCCTTAAACCTTTAAAACACGAGGAACTGCGGCCACCGTGTGAGAAGCGCCGTGGGTCGGTAATCGAGAGCCCCAGGTTCGCGTCCCGGCCCTGCCACTTACTGCCTGGGCCACCTTGGGCAGGCCACTTAACCTCTCTGTGCCTTGGTTTAGCCGTCCATTAAATGGGGCAGTAAGAGGCCATTAGAAGAGTGCCTGGCACGTAGTTTGTGCTCAATAAACGGAGCCATTACAGACCTGGCTGCCCCCCCTCCCCAGCGCCTCGCATCAGCTTCACGGCCTCTTCCTCTGCCCTGGGACTTGTCCTGAAGGTGGGCACGTGCCAGCACCACACAGAACCGAGCGTACCCTCCGCTGCGCTCCGAAACGCTGCGTGAGCGCTCTCCGGCTGCGCACCTGTCCTTCTGTGACCTGCTCTCCCCCTCAGTCCGGTGCTTGAGTTTCGTCCATGCTGATAAGGGCCGTCTCTCCATTTACCTGCTGCCTAGGACCGTACTCTCCACACAGCGCCACCTACAGCAGACGGCACAAGTCACCAAAAGGCAGCCCAGACCGTCCCCCGAAGACCTACCTGCCTGCTTGCCAATCTGCTGGTCTCTTTTAGAAACATCTATTTAAAGTTTTAAACTTGGAAAAGTAATAAAAACAGAAGACGGAAATAGCATTGAAGACCTGCTGCTGTGCTGGGGACTTGGCCGGCGTCACCTTGTGCTGGCCTCACACCAGTGTGACTGCGCACAGGTGTCGCCTGGCACCAGCCTCAGCGCTCGGTTCCCGGTGGGGCCACCAGGACCAGGAGGTCGTTCTTTCCCCAGAGGCTGCCCCGCCATGTGCCTGCAGGACTCCCGGGGCTCCCCAGTTATTCTGAGTCTCCGGGGGTCTCGCGTGAACTCAGCGGCCAGTTTGCTGATATTCTGCAGTCATGGGGTCCCTCTCTTCCCGCCTGCGTCAGCCTGTGTCACTGCAGCTTTCTTCACCACGTGAAGACAGAGAAACCGAGGCACAGGTCGCTGATGACAAGGAATAGTAATGGGGTCAGGATGTGAACCCAAGGCTCAGGGGTGGGACACTTCCCGAGGCCCTGAGGGTGAAGTCGGCAGCAGACTCTGCCACCTCCGCCCGCCTCAGTCCTCCGGCTTGCCACCAGCTGTGAGGCTTCATGGCCTCAGCACCCTCTTGGGATCCCACTGATGATCCGGGCCGAGCAGCAGCGACTGCTTGTTTGTGGCCCCTGTCGCTTTGACAAAGCGTCCAGTTTAGTGGTGGCCCCAAGCCACCGTCCAGCTCTCGCTTAGAACGGGTGCTGTCGGCCAATTCTCCAAGACCCTGGCCCCCTCGGGCAGCTCCTCCAGCCTGTGGCTCGGGTGTGGGGCCAGCAGGGAGGCGGGTGGCAGAGCTCAGAGTCCCAATGCAGTAGGGGCCCAGGAGCTGGTGCCAGAAGGAAAATGTGGAGAGGACGGCTGTGCTGACAAGGATTGGACTCAGGTCCGGGACAATGGGCTCGCTGGGTCAAAGAATAAATAACTCTTCTTTGTTCTGAGGGGCCCAAGGACTAGCACGTGGGCCAAAGGGTGCCACAACGAGGGAAAAGTGGCCCGGACACTCGAGCCTGCACTGTTTCCAGCCTGACCTTGGAGAAGTCCCTCTCTGGGCCTCGGGTTCCACACCCCTGCACCCCTGCACCACAGCAGGGGGCCCCGCTGCTCTGGGGGATGCAGACTTCCAATGCTGTCTCCTCACATTTCCCATGCTCTGTTCTGTGGCGTTTGGGTTCTGGGTGCTTACATCAGGGGTCGGGGTTAATAGGGTGTCACGCGCAAATAAACTGGAGAAACACCACGTTCTAAGGCCTTCCTGGAGCTTCGAGATGCACCTCTGCTTGCTAACGGCTCTGAGAAGTCCTGCAGCCAAAGCCTGGTTCATTTATTTGCTGTTGTAAGACTTCTTATTTTCCCAACACGCCTGCTCACACTACTCTAATTCATTGTCTTGACAGACATCCAAGTCAGGACCCTCACCCCTGTTTCCTTATCTGTAAAAAGGAATGGCACTCTCGCCCTGGAGAGTTAGATGGGAAATGCAATGGACAGCCCCGCAGAGGTTGCCCCCGACCCCAGCCTCTCTAGAGCAGAGGTACGTCCACCGCCAGGCCCAGGTAGATGCCCACCCACGCTCTGGCTCGGAGGCCCTGGGGAAGACGTTTGCATGCGCTGAGCCCCTGAGCGTGCTTCCCCGGGGGGCCTGTGGCTAGGAGCTGAGTGTGAAAGCTCTTGCCTTCTGGGGAGCCCAGCATGGCCTCCCCTTCCTCATAACCAAGTCTCGTGAGGAATAAATGCCCATTTTGCTCCTGTCCTGCTGCGCTCCCAGACGTGGGAGCTACAGCCCTGCCTTAAGACAGGACCTAACTCCGCACCCAGACTCTCCCTCCCCGTCCTCAGAAGGAATCAGCCTTGCCAACACCTCCAGAACTGTGAAAGAATCACTCTCTGTCGCTTACGTCACCTCGTCAGCGGTACTCGGTCTTGGCAGTCCTAGCGACGGAGACAGGCTCAATTTGACCTGGGAGGCCCCAGACCCACATCCCCACACGCTCCCCGCGGTGGCTCCATCCTGGCCGCTTGCTGGCAGTGGCCCAGGGCAGACCCTTCTCCTCCATCACCCCCGGCTCCTCTCACACCCCACAGCACACATCACCTTCGCCTCAATTCATGTCACAGCGACCTTCCAGGGTGAGTAGTGTTATTAACCCCATTTTACAGATGGGGAAACGGAGGCTCCGGGATGTCGAGACCGGATGAGCAGTCAGAGGCATCTGATCAGAACATCCCAATGCAAGGGCGTGAGACGCCCATCACTCAGGCATTTCTGTAGAGACCGGACGGCAGGAGGTTGGGGGACAGGATGTGACACAGTGAATATGGGTACTGTGAGCAGACAGGGGCTTTGGGCAGAAAGGTCTTTGTGCCCGGTGTGCAGTGGGCGAGTCTTGCTTTGGCCAGGACTTGTACCCAATGGCCTCAGAACCTGCCCGGTGCCGAGATTCCAGAAACTTGGCTCTGAGCTCATTGGGGGCTGAAACAATGGCCCCTGTTACCCAGAGGGGTGCTTAGCTCATCCTAGACATCCTACAGACACCTAAACTTTCCCCCGGGAGAGGGAGGTTAAACCAGGAGATGTTTCAGTCCACGGAGAGAGGGTCTTTTCACATGGGGAGTTGGCCAGTTAGAGAGTAAGCACCCCGTCGCTGGAGGCATGCGAGGAACTGCCGAGCAGCGCCCGTGGGTGCTGCTGTAACTGGGGAACATTCGGTCACCTCCAAGTTCCTTTCTGCCATTTACTGTCCATGACTACTTAAACCTTTTATGTGTTTTTAAGTATAGGCAACACTTCCATGTCATTCAAAAATCAGAAAGCACGGAACTAAACCCAGCGAAGACGGCTCCTTCTGCCCTCACCCCAGACCCCTGGTTCCGCTTCCGGAAGCCCTGGGCGATGCCAGGCTCTCGCGCCATCTTCCAGAGTGTGTGTGTGGCATCAGCACATGCACTAAATGAATACACGGTCGTGTGACTTTTCACTTCAGGTCTGCCTCTTGCTTCTGTCTCTGACAGTGGGTTTTGGGGTGATACGGGATGGTCCACATCTATAACCCAGGGTAACGCCCACATCATGGGGAAATGTCGTCGGCACCCAGAGAAACTCCTGCCTGGTGGTCTGAATCCCTGAGAAAAAGTTCAGTGGCTGTCTGGGAGCAAACACGCCCAGGTCCTTGCGACGACTGCGGGAACTCCTCAGGCCACCAGGGGGCTCCATGGAGCTGCCGTGACAGCATGTCCAAAGGTGGCCAGGACAAGCCTGGAGGAGCCTCAGGGACGGAGGGAAGCACCTGGGCTGGGGCGCTGCATCCTGGATTTCCAGAAGCCTCTTCCTCCCTCCTCCTGCCACACTCCTTGTCCAGGACTATGAGGACAGGAAGGTGAGGTCACTTGTGACCCCACTCGCCTCTCCTGAAAAGAAGTTTTAAAGCCATCTTTGTTGTTTTCATTCAGAGAAGACAGAGAGGAAGGGGGTGTCCTGCGCATGCAGCCACAGCCCCTCAGCGCCTGGGCCCCTGGCTGCCTCCGCAACACTCCCTAGGGACCTCACGGCCTCTGCTCTGTCCATTTGCCCGTCTCCGAAGGCACCCCGCAAGTCCGTCCCTCCTGCGTCTGCTTGTGCTGGTGCCTCTGTCTGGGCTGCCCCTGCCCTTCTCAACCTTCCTTTCCGGCAGTCTGCAGGCCGGGCACACATCTTGTTGGGAGCCCACGGGGCCAGCCTTGGCCTGATACAGGCACCAGATTCCCCCATCTTGAGGCTACAGACTTGGCCTGCAAGCCCAGAGCTGGGGCAGCTGGGCAGGCCATTGTCCCGAGGCCTGCAAGGGTCTTGGGCCGTTTCCACCTCTTTCTCTTGGTCCCAGCTGGCAAGACGGACCAGAACAGGATCGAGCTGGAATCCCGACTGGAACGGGGAAGCAGGAAACCTGTTTGGCAGGCTCCCCTGTCGCCTCTCAGCTCCGTGGGAACAGTCCTGAGCCTGCGCAGGCCCAGGACTGTCACCACTAACACACTTGAGGCCAGCCATTCCAGAGCCCACTGCTCCTCCCCCATTGGGACAGACGGGTCCTCCGGCAGCTGCGCCACCCCGAAGGATAAGGATGCAGACATGTGCTGAGTGACAGTGCGGCCCAAACACGGTTCTCACTCACTCGGCCCTCACCACCGTCTTGGGTTTTGCACCGCTGTGCAGGAGAAACGGAGCCGCAGGAGAGGAGGCTTGTCCAGGGAAGATTTGGCCCAGCAGCCTGGGCCCAGGCTACACTCTCAACCAGCAGGACACACCGCCTTTTGGAGTAGGTGTACTTTGCCTGGGGGGCCGGGGCGGGAGTGGTGTCTCTGGCTGAATTTTCAGTGTTACTGTTCACGAATGTCCACTGGGTGCATGGCCGAAGGCACCTAGAAGCTAATGGGCTGGAGTCCCCGAATGAGTCCAGGATTGATGGAGGTGAAGGACCCCACACCCCTGACGCAGGCCCATGGATGCAGGCCACGCGATACAGGCCTCTCATCTTCTGCATAGTCCTAGGGCCGGCCGGGACAGGACGTGCCTAAGTCTGGGCACCAGCCGACACCTGGCCCCAGTGATGCAGTCAGCCAGACCTGCCTGCCTGGAGCACTGCCCTCCATAATAATCATTATAACTTTTAGTTTCTATCGTGACAATGGAATAACCGTGGGATGCAGCTCGACATCGTGGTCAGGGACCAGAGTCCACGTCAGGCAGACCTGGCACCCAGGGACCCTAGGCCAGCGACTTGACGACCCTTCATCTCGATTTCCTCCTCTGCAGAGTGGGACAAGGTGGCTGTGAGCCATCAGTTCCTGAGGCTGCCCGAGGCAGGGGTGGAGTCCTGGCTAGGCCAGGGTGGGGGTGGGGGGACATGGAACTTGAGCCTCAGCCATGGGAAGGCGTCCCCGAGATGTCACTGCGTGCTTTTAGGGTGAGCCCACCCGCATCGCACAGAACCTACAGTCCGAAGTTCCCGCAGCTGCACCACCTGCGGTCAGCTGCTGACGAGGGTCTCAGGTCCTGTGATGACCCTCAGCTAGCGGCTTATGCACTTCGTCCTTGAGGAACCATGCAATTTCACTAGGGTGGGACTGTCCCCTCTCCAGCCTCATCTCTGTCAAGGAGACGTGAATTCGATGGGCTCCCCCCTTTAGGGACAGGGCGACCCAAGCGCACAGGAGGCCAGGGACTTGCTTCAGGCCTTAAAGGGGGCAGAAGGTCAGGGTTCAAGCAGGGGTACTGAATTCGGCCTCCTCCGTGCGGTTCTTGGGCCGGACCCCTGGAGAATAAGACGCGGATCATGGCTGCACACATGACCATGGGGGGGAGCGAGAGGGTCCCGCGGTTTACACAGCCCACAAATCCCACGACCTAGTTCGCGTTTCCAGGCCAGCTGCTTCAGCCCCCACCTGCCTCCTCGCCTCATATCCCAGGATGGGCACATGGGGGACAGAGAACTGGTTCCCACTCCCGCCACCGCTGGAGTCAGAGAAGGACGGGGTGTCCCTGGGCTGGGAGCTGGGGTGTAAATGCCTACACCTGCGTGAGTTGATAAGAACGTGCGCTTGTCCGTTACTGAGCCGTAGCCCAGACACTATGTCACCGAGCTTGCACATCTCCCCCTGTCACCAGGGGCGTGGGCGTAGGTGCTACTGCAGATTCCCCCACCCACAGATGACGGGAAATCCAAGCGCTGAAGGGGCCGTTCAGGCCACACGGACGATTGGGCTGCCCTGGAACCCAGGGCTGGGTGTCCCCCGAACCCTCACCTTGTCTCACCTCATACTCCGGGGACCCACCGGCTAGAAAGGAAGAGGAGCAGCTGAGTGAGTGGAGCGAGCTGGAGCGTCAGCCCCGGGCTGGCTCTGCCGGCCCCTGGCCCTTCCGAGAATTTTCATTCTCTGTCCCGCAGGGCTGGGCGACTCAGCCGCCTCGCCAGGCTGCGCTGCGGACTCGAAGACGACGTGGGGGCTGCCCGTCCACGCAGCAGGCACTCAGGAAAACTCGGTTACCATCTTCCTAGTCCCTCCATAATAAAGCAAGCAAAGGGTTCCCTCTCCCAGACGAAAGATTTCCATTTCAATAGAAGCCCTTGTCTTAAAAAGGGGGCCGAGGCGAGCGATGGCGGAATTCGAAGCAGCAGCGTGTCAGGTTGAGCAGCAGCTAGAAAAAGTCCCTTTGCTCCTCAGATCACAGGAGCAGTAGCCCAGGGAGGCTGGTGCCACCTGCGGTCTGCCAGGGTTCTCTGCCCTCCTCCCCCGTGCCAAGTGTGGCTCTCGGAATCTTGAATGCGCCACTTCCAAAAATCACCCAGATTCTTCGGGCCTGAGCTCATTTCACAGTCTCAAGCTAATGGAGAAGGATTTCCCCGGACCATGACTTAAGGAACTGTGGTTCTCAGAGCCAGCCTTAAAGGGAAACAGGCACGCCAAAAAAATAAAAAATTAAAAAAAAAATGCAGAATCGGGCTGCTCCGTCACCATTTCACCCCTATTAAATCTCCCTCTCTCTCTCTCTCTCTCTCTCTCTCTCTCTCACACACACACACACACACACACACACACACACACAAGCACACCATTAAACTGATCACAGCCAGTGCTGGCGGTGCTGTAGGGAACTGCTCACTTGTCCTCCTCCAGTTCTGCCAGCTGTGGAGATGGGGAGCCCCCTTCCAGGCTCCGCACCGGCCCCCCTCAGAATCGCTGCTCCCAGTTTCCGTAGCACACTGGTGGCATTTCTCTTTGTCCCCTCCTCCACTCTTAGCCAGAATGGGAACTTGAGGACAGAGACTCGTGGCTCGTTCACTCAGCCGGTAAACGCCGAGGTCCCTTCACATGCCCAACGCTTGGTACACACGGTCTGCGATCCTCTCTGCACCCCTTAACGTGGTGAAAATCCTCATTTGAAAAATGAGGAAAGTGGGGCTCAGAGAGGTTCGGCCCCCCAAGAGGGCTGGCTGGCCCCGAGCCTGGGCTCTCTCGACAGCACAGTGCTGCCTCTGCAGGAACCTGGCTCTGGCTGGGCTCTGGGTGCCCTGGTTCCCGGGGTGTAAAGGTGGGGGGCCGGGCAGGTAGGCAGCCAGAGCCAGTACAGTGTGTGGGTGCCACGACCAGGGATCCGGGGGCCTGCGGGAGCCTGATGGGCTGGGAGGCAGGCCTGGAGAAGGACTTCACAAACCTGTGTCCTGGCCTGGGAGGCAGCCAGGTGAGGAAGAAGGACAGGGCATCCAAGACAAAGGGAACGCTGTGGGCAAAGGCATGGGGCGTAACACATAACAAATGGCGAGTGTCTGCAGAACGAGCCCTCTGCGCTGCCCTTTGGGCGGAGTAGACAGTCTGGGCTGGAGAGCAGGGTGGCTGGGGGAAGTGACCCAGAGATGATGCTTTGAAAATCGGTGCCACCTGGAGTCGGAGGGTCTCTACGGGCGGGCCGTAAGCCTCTGTCTTCAGCCCTGACCGTTTCAGTCAGTGTCGGATGGAGCCACGGGAGGCTTGTGTATCAGATGTGCCCGTGGCAAAGCCCCATGAGAGTGTGGCATTTCCAGGAACTGCGGCTGGTGGAACGAGAGACTGAAGCCAACAGAGCGAGCTGGAATGACCTGCACGCGGGTGCAAACAGTCGAGGGCGCAACATGATAAGTTATTGATGAGGGTTTCTTTCTCTTGAATCGTCTTAAAAATGGACTTCTCTTGAGACTGAGACGGGGAGATCTGTTTCCTGGGCCTGCCCGTGGGAGGTTCTCCATAAACATTCTGCAGTCAGCGGATAGATGTCCCACACTGTCGGGTGTCCTGACTGAGAGACCTCTTCAGAGGAGGCGGCCAGCGCCCTGGGACCGGACGGGCCTGACCCAAGCAGTGCCTGTAAGGCGCCCCGCCTACCCACAGCAGGTGTTCCAGCTGCCGAGACCAAAGAGGGCCATGGCCAGGTGAACAGCAGCTTCGGGGTGGGGCTGTGGGGGGCACTCCCTCCCCGTGGGAGTGACAGAGGGCAGCCGCCTGTGCCTGTGGTGAGCTGTGGACAGTGGCTGGGAGAACTGGTTGAGGGGAGACGCGGAAAGCAAGGCCTGGCCCAAGGCGGTATCAATAAATAATGATGATTCGTGAATGAGTCAACTATCTTCGGATCTCCAGGCAAGCCATCTGACCCCCAGCTTCCTCAGCCGTCCAACGGGTGTCACACGCAGAGCAGGGTGAGCATTGGTCAAGTCGTGGCACTCAGCCCAGGGGAGCCCCCTCACAGCAAGCCCTCCCTCTACCTCTGAGAGACAGTCATGCTGCCTTAGCTTGCTCACCTGCAGGAACAGAGAGCTCACTGTCTGAAGTCTGAAACAGAGCAGGCACTGGCCTTGCCTTCAAAGAATTCGTGGTCTTATGGGGGAAGCATGCCAGGCTCCGGGGGACCCACTGGACCCCGAGAGGCTGACCTCACAGGGCTGACTTCCCTGCTCCTATACAGGATGCTCCCAGTGGGGGAGGGGCCAGAGTGTCCCACAGATGGGCCTTGGGGGGCCCGGCCCTCCTATCTTCTGCAGGGGACAGAGAGTGGCCAGGAGGCCAGTGACCCCTAAGGTTACTGTTTCCCTCGCCGCTCCCAGGGGCCTCGAGGACTCCACCCTCCTCAGTGGTGACCGTCTAGAGCGCGTTTCGGGGACAGTGGTGATGGCCGACCCCTGCGTGGGGAGACGGGGCTGCCTTGGGCAGGAGCCTGAGCGCGCCCCACACACTGAGGCTGTGCTAATGGCGTGGGAGGGATCTCTGTGCCAGAGACCAGGCAGAGCAGGGGCCTCCTTGACCCTCTGCCCCGGGGGCCTCCTCCTCTGGGAAGGCCAGCCATTCCTGTCCGGCAGGTCAGAGGGGCCAGAGGCCCTTTGTCATCTGAAAGGAGGGCGGGATTATCTGCCCCTGGGATTCTGGGCTTCCTTTGCGGCCTGTCCCAGAGCTCCTGACAGATTTCCCCCCCCCACCCCGCGCCCCCCGCCCCGCCCGAGGGAGCTGAGAATGGTTTTCTCACTTCCTCTGATCTCTGCAGAGAAAATCCATCACCAGTCGGCCCAGAAATCCGGCAGTCCCGGAAGATGGCATTGAGTCACCTGGGCCCTGTTTGCATGAGCAGTAATCAGCCCTCACGGGAAAGGGCCAGACCTGTCATTTCCCTCAGGAAGTGCCCGGAGGGCTGTGCCGGCCGCCCCTCACTCCGGCCGCCCCTTGCCCCAGCCAGACTCGGTTAGGTCTGGGGATTGGGAGCAGAAACACGTCCATCCTCCTGCTCGGGAACCCCGCTTCTGGGAACTCCTGTCAAGGAAACAATCCAGCAGGAAAACCACGCTGTGCATGGCGAACCCCAGGAGCAGGTCAGAGCAGCGTGGCCTGGAGCAGCCGCGGGGAGCAGCCAAGGCCCTGGGCTGGTTACACGGCACAGGGTTGTGAAGGTGTGGGCACGGAGGTCCTGGATCAGCTACCTGTGTGTCCTGAAGCCCCACGTCACTGCACTTCCCCCACCCAGCACTGCTTCACCCAGAGGCGGTGGGTCAGAATCTCCAGGGAAGGGACTGGCTAGCTGTGTCCCATGTGACTTATCATCAGGCAGGTGTGAGAAGCCCTGCTCACAGCTAAGACTACAACTCAGCGATGCATTTACTTAAACCTTGTTCGGGTTTAGTTGTTACACCTGTGAAATGGGTCTAGCACAGGGCCCGCCCTGGGGTGCTGGGTGGGTTAGTGATGTGGGGGAAAGAGAGCCACTGAACTAAACCTAATGAGAGTGACCTCACAGGGTGATCTGGTCTTTAATCCCTAACTGGGCAGCTCCTGGTGGGTAGTCA
>NW_011889049.1:530242-531491 GCF_000151845.1 Pteropus vampyrus
AATGGCTGGCTTAAAACCTCTCACTACAGATGGGACAGGCCTGGGGCGTGACCACCCACCATGACCTGTCCAGGTAGGAATTTATGATCAGATCGCCCTTGAGGTTACTTCCCATTAAGTCCCTGTTTTTCACCCACAGAGTCCATCAGTCCCAGACAATTTTTTTTTTTTTTTAGGCGAGGCAACCCTTGGTTGACCTCACAGATTGCAAGGACCTTGTCAGCTTACAATCCCTTATTTTTTTTTTTATTTTTTACGCCTTACAGCACCTGGCCTTCCTAGGGAGTCTCCCATCCAAGCACTAACCAGGCCTGACTCTGCTTAGCTTCCGAGATGAGACGGGATCGGGTTTGTTCAGGGTGGCATGGCCGTAGACTCCAGATAATTTTTTGGTGTTATATCTTTAAGACTTTCCTTCTCTTCATTGTATCCTTTTAGATACAGGGCAAAAAATAGGGTCACGAAGCGAACACTACAGTGAATCCCAGAATCCCTAGCCCGCTTCCCGATCTTAAGCCGCACGATTGAGGATTATCAGGGGAACTTGGATAACCTTAGAGAAGGACCCCTACATCCAGACACTTGGGGTGGCTGTGCCCTCAAGAAACAGGAGTAGATTCTTTTAACTTGGCCTGACACCAGTGAACAAAAGCCTCGTCTAACCCAGGGCCTGTCAGCCCTGCCTGAGAGAGTCACCTTCTCCAGATATTCTGATTAAATTGGTCTGGGAAGGGCCTGAGCATCTGCATTTTGCCATCGTTTAGGTGATTCTGACAAGTAGCCGGGGCTGAGAACTGCGGGGCTGAGTTCGTTCGGTGACCCCGACCAGCTGCCTCCTTAGGACCTTGACTTGCTCAGAGGGGCTCTGGGTGCTCAGGACGCTAAGATGGGGATTCGTCTTTGAAAGGCGTGTGTCCTGGAGTCGGGTCATAGCCAGGCTCAGCTCTGCAGTATGACTTTCTGGGTCTCCAGAGGCTCGTCCAGTCTGTGGCAGGTGCGGCCTTTCCCTGGCAGAGCACACCCTCAGAGATAAAGCCGCTTAGGGAGGAGCGTGACTTGCCCAGGGCCACCCCGCTGGCAAACGTCCGACCAGAGACACAGCCTCCGAGTCTAAGGCTTTTCTTCTTAGCCCAGCTGCCTCCTTCATCATTGATTCATTCAACAAACACGTGCTGAGTTCTCAGGCTCTACGCCCGGAGGGCTCAAGGGAGGAGCCGTGAACCAAACAGTGCACCTAGAGCCTGGCTGT
>NW_011889049.1:532176-534590 GCF_000151845.1 Pteropus vampyrus
TGGGCACCTCGTGTATGAGATTTGGCCTGGGCTCTTCTTGTGCTCCGAGATATCCGAGGGAGACAAAGTGGATCGTGGACAGCACACGAAAGTTCACCCACCAGAGCGACGACTCCAGCCGGTGACAAGGATGGGCCAGGCACACCCCATACCTCGCTGGCGGGAGTGTGAGTTCGCACCACCTCTTGGAAAGCATTTGGCATCATCTAGTCACCCTGAAGCTGTGTGCGCTGTACGACCCAGCCAGGCTGTGTCCCGGCTCAAACCTGAGTCAAGTTCATGCTCATGTGCACTAGTACACATGTGCGAGAATACGCTTGGCAGCCTCGCAGGTTACAGCCACAAACTAGAAGCAAATCTTTGTGCTCGCTTTGGCAGCACGTATACTAGAAACCAATCTTCAAGAGAAAAGAAAAGTAAAGGTAATATATTCACACAATGAGTATTAGGACAGCAGAGGTTCTCTGGGGTGATTTTGCCCCAGGGGCCATTTGCCAGGGTCTAGAGATATTTTTGGCTTTCACGGATAGGGGTGGAGGTGCGACCTCCATCCAATGGATAGAGGGAAGGGGTGCTGGTAAACATCCCACAGGACATAGGACAGCCCCCTCTGCACCCCCACACCACAGGCTTATTCTGTCCAAAATGTCAGCCCATCGCTTCTCCGCCTTTCGGCTAAGATCAAGTGCAAAATGTCAGCCGCGCTGAGGCTGAGCAAGCTTGCTGTACGGTCACACAAATGAATGAGCTGCAGCTATGTACATCGACGTGGCAGCGAGTGAGAAGCAAGGTGCAGAACACAAGAAGTATCCCATCCAAGTAAAGTTCAGAACATGCCAAATTAAGCAGTATATTATAAGGGGGAGATACAGTACCCTGAAAGCACAGGAGTAACAACACGACATGCAGAATGGTAGTTACTTTGGGGGAGGGGTGGGTGGGCCATGTGACCAGGAGGGGCCTGCGGGGCCGTCAGAAGTGGCGGTGACTCCATCAGCCGGGCAGCGGTCTCCCAGGCACTGGTGGTATCGCAGTGAGTTGTAATATGAAATAGTTCGTGATGAGTACAGCGTTTTTAAGTGCTTGCAGGTGAAAGCTGCTCCTGCGAAGAGCTCCCCTGACTCAGTTTCCCCTGTGGTTGAGCCTCCCTCCCTGCCTTGCTTCTTGGGGCGATCGTGTGAAGGAACGTCAGCAGCTCCAGCTGGGAAAGGCGGGGCAGGGAGGGGTGCAGATACTGACCCCTCCCCACATTCATCCCTAAAGGGACCTTTCTCTCTGGCCCCTGGTGGGCCTGGCTTTGCAGCCCCCTGCCAGTCTCCCAGCCTCAGCCGACCCTCTGAAGCCTTTCTCCCCTCCTGTCCCGTGTTCCCCTTTAAACAAGTCTGGCCAGGTGTCTCTTCTGCTCTGTGCTCTTCTGTGGCTCCCACAGCCCTAAGGTCAACCGTGAGGATTTCGCCTGTGACATCAGCGGTTCTGGGCCTCCGTCCTGTGCACTGCTGATCTGGGATCCCCAGAACGGGGCCTGACACACGAGTTAACGATGTGAGTGAATGAGCCCATCTTCCCCCGAGACCTCCCGCTGCTGTGCCCCAGGGGGCCAACATCCAGGCAGACTCTCCTGCTGGTGGCCCCAGCTTCGGTGCAGCTTCCGCTCCTAAAAACGTGGGAATTGAGATCCTTGGTCACTCAACCGTGCTCTTGGAGTTCCGCACATTCCACGCTGCTCCCATCCCGAGAGGAGTTTGGTGGCAGCCCAGGGCCATCGCTGGCGTCCGTGGTGGCCCAGTTTGGCAGCAGTAAGCGCTAGGTTTCCGGGGCAGCTGTACCTCATTGTACCTCAGTGTTTGCCTCTGAAAAATGTCCATAAAGGAAGATTGTCCTGGTCCAGAGCGTGCAGGGAGAGGAGGCGCCGCTCAGCTCCCCAGAGCTTCGCAAGAGCTCTGCTAGGTGCTTGACTCTGGCCCTGTGGGGAAGGGCTTCAGAGAGAAAATCGTGGCTCGGAGAGGGTTCGTGAGTGGCCTGAGGTCACCCAGAGAGTCAGAGACAGAGGAGCTGGGAGACGGAGTTCACAACGTGCAGTGACTTGTCAGCAGGAATAGCTGGGAAGCCCGGGGAGTCTCTCCGGCTCGGTCAGCACGTGGGAGGCCTGACGCAGGAGGGGGCTGGGTGGCGGACATGGTCCCCGCACAGGGCAGGCCCCCGGAGTCACAGTGAAAGGTCTGGTCCTCCTCTTCAGGAAGCAGTGACTGGGGGCAGGAGGCAGTGGTCTCCGGCGGAGGGCGCACTCTTGGGCTCAGAAGTCCCGGGTTTGAATCCCAGCTCTCTCACTTGCCAGCCATTTGACCTTGGACGAGTGACTTAACCCATGTGAGCCTCAGTTTACCCCTTTGTAACATGGGGAGAGAGGGCTGCTA
>NW_011889049.1:534640-540019 GCF_000151845.1 Pteropus vampyrus
CTTGGCCTGACACCAGTGAACAAAAGCCTTGTCTAACCCAGGGCCTGTCAGCCCTGCCTGAGAGAGTCACCTTCTCCAGATATTCTGATTAAATTGGTCTGGGAAGGGCCTGAGCATCTGCATTTTGCCATCGTTTAGGTGATTCTGACAAGTAGCCGGGGCTGAGAACTGCGGGGCTGAGTTTGTTCGGTGACCCCGACCAGCTGCCTCCTTAGGACCTTGACTTGCTCAGAGGGGCTCTGGGTGCTCAGGATGCTAAGATGGGGATTCGTCTTTGAAAGGTGTGTGTCCTGGAGTCGGGTCATAGCCAGGCTCAGCTCTGCAGTATGACTTTCTGGGTCTCCAGAGGCTCGTCCAGTCTGTGGCAGGTGCGGCCTTTCCCTGGCAGAGCACACCCTCAGAGATAAAGCCGCTTAGGGAGGAGCGTGACTTGCCCAGGGCCACCCCGCTGGCAAACGTCCGACCAGAGACACAGCCTCCGAGTCTAAGGCTTTTCTTCTTAGCCCAGCTGTCTCCTTCATCATTGATTCATTCAACAAACACGTGCTGAGTTCTCAGGCTCTACGCCCGGAGGGCTCAAGGGAGGAGCCGTGAACCAAACAGTGCACCTAGAGCCTGGCTGTCGAAGTTACTTATGTCACAGCTTCTCTCTGCCCAGCTGTGGGCTCGGCTGGGCGTGGGGGGAACAACTTCATTTCAGCTCAGCGTCAGCCAGAGCAGGTCACAGGAGGGATTCCTGTTATCGTGTTGTGTCACGCGGGAGGAGGCATGCCGGAGGGGGTTGGGAGGGCTGGACCTGCAGCCCGCAGAAGCCACATTAACTATTAAAGTCTTGTCGACTTTCATTCCACTCTCTGCACATGAAATATTCAGGTGGCAGAGGAGATGGGGCTCGGATCTCTGCATTGCTGGCTGGAGACCTTGGGCCTAGGGCTCGGCATGCAGGCCGCTGGGGGCTGTAGGGGCTGTGGGAGCCGGGCAGGTGTGGCCCAGAGGTGTCGGTCGCAGGTGGTATGATGCACACACCCATAGAACATCACCGTGGCCAGGCCCCGAGGGCCCCGGGGAAGATGGAGGCTTTGCTCTCCCCTGCAGGGAGGCAGGTGCGAAATGCCCATCACAGGTGGGGCCACCCACCTAGGCTTCGCCCCTCCCAGCACGGCGATGCCAGACTGTCACAGAGATACACAGCCGGGATCCAAGACCACATCTGGGGCTCAGAACTTGTCACCTGGAGTGAACCCTGTAATTATCCTAGGAGTAGCACAAATCACGTTGCATTGTATTTGTGCATGTGTGAAAGCATCAATTTGATAAACATAAACATTTCAGCTACGTCACGGCCGGCAAACTGGCTCTACTGTTTCTTCTTTTTCTTTTCTGGGCACCTCGTGTATGAGATTTGGCCTGGGCTCTTCTTGTGCTCCGAGATATCCGAGGGAGACAAAGTGGATCGTGGACAGCACACGAAAGTTCACCCACCAGAGCGACGACTCCAGCCGGTGACAAGGATGGGCCAGGCACACCCCATACCTCGCTGGCGGGAGTGTGAGTTCGCACCACCTCTTGGAAAGCATTTGGCATCATCTAGTCACCCTGAAGCTGTGTGCGCTGTACGACCCAGCCAGGCTGTGTCCTGGCTCAAACCTGAGTCAAGTTCATGCTCATGTGCACTAGTACACATGTGCGAGAATACGCTTGGCAGCCTCGCAGGTTACAGCCACAAACTAGAAGCAAATCTTTGTGCTCGCTTTGGCAGCACATATACTAGAAACCAATCTTCAAGAGAAAAGAAAAGTAAAGGTAATATATTCACACAATGAGTATTAGGACAGCAGAGGTTCTCTGGGGTGATTTTGCCCCAGGGGCCATTTGCCAGGGTCTAGAGATATTTTTGGCTTTCACGGATAGGGGTGGAGGTGCGACCTCCATCCAATGGATAGAGGGAAGGGGTGCTGGTAAACATCCCACAGGACATAGGACAGCCCCCTCTGCACCCCCACACCACAGGCTTATTCTGTCCAAAATGTCAGCCCATCGCTTCTCCGCCTTTCGGCTAAGATCAAGTGCAAAATGTCAGCCGCGCTGAGGCTGAGCAAGCTTGCTGTACGGTCACACAAATGAATGAGCTACAGCTATGTACATCGACGTGGCAGCGAGTGAGAAGCAAGGTGCAGAACACAAGAAGTATCCCATCCAAGTAAAGTTCAGAACATGCCAAATTAAGCAGTATATTATAAGGGGGAGATACAGTACCCTGAAAGCACAGGAGTAACAACACGACATGCAGAATGGTAGTTACTTTGGGGGAGGGGTGGGTGGGCCATGTGACCAGGAGGGGCCTGCGGGGCCGTCAGAAGTGGCGGTGACTCCATCGGCCGGGCAGCGGTCTCCCAGGCACTGGTGGTATCGCAGTGAGTTGTAATATGAAATAGTTCGTGATGAGTACAGCGTTTTTAAGTGCTTGCAGGTGAAAGCTGCTCCTGCTAAGAGCTCCCCTGACTCAGTTTCCCCTGTGGTTGAGCCTCCCTCCCTGCCTTGCTTCTTGGGGCGATCGTGTGAAGGAACGTCAGCAGCTCCAGCTGGGAAAGGCGGGGCAGGGAGGGGTGCAGATACTGACCCCTCCCCACATTCATCCCTAAAGGGACCTTTCTCTCTGGCCCCTGGTGGGCCTGGCTTTGCAGCCCCCTGCCAGTCTCCCAGCCTCAGCCGACCCTCTGAAGCCTTTCTCCCCTCCTGTCCCGTGTTCCCCTTTAAACAAGTCTGGCCAGGTGTCTCTTCTGCTCTGTGCTCTTCTGTGGCTCCCACAGCCCTAAGGTCAACCGTGAGGATTTCTCCTGTGACATCGGTGGTTCTGGGCCTCCGTCCTGTGCACTGCTGATCCGGGATCCCCAGAACGGGGCCTGACACACGAGTTAACGATGTGAGTGAATGAGCCCATCTTCCCCCGAGACCTCCCGCTGCTGTCCCCCAGGGGGCCAACATCCAGGCAGACTCTCCTGCTGGTGGCCCCAGCTTCGGTGCAGCTTCCGCTCCTAAAAACGTGGGAATTGAGATCCTTGGTCACTCAACCGTGCTCTTGGAGTTCCGCACATTCCACGCTGCTCCCATCCCGAGAGGAGTTTGGTGGCAGCCCAGGGCCATCGCTGGCGTCCGTGGTGGCCCAGTTTGGCAGCAGTAAGCGCTAGGTTTCCGGGGCAGCTGTACCTCATTGTACCTCAGTGTTTGCCTCTGAAAAATGTCCATAAAGGAAGATTGTCCTGGTCCAGAGCGTGCAGGGAGAGGAGGCGCCGCTCAGCTCCCCAGAGCTTCGCAAGAGCTCTGCTAGGTGCTTGACTCTGGCCCTGTGGGGAAGGGCTTCAGAGAGAAAATCGTGGCTCGGAGAGGGTTAGTGAGTGGCCTGAGGTCACCCAGAGAGTCAGAGACAGAGGAGCTGGGAGACGGAGTTCACAACATGCAGTGACTTGTCAGCAGGAATAGCTGGGAAGCCCGGGGAGTCTCTCCGGCTCGGTCAGCACGTGGGAGGCCTGACGCAAGAGGGGGCTGGGTGGCGGACATGCTCCCCGCACAGGGCAGGCCCCCGGAGTCACGGTGAAAGGTCTGGTCCTCCTCTTCAGGAAGCAGTGACTGGGGGCAGGAGGCAGTGGTCTCCGGCGGAGGGCGCACTCTTGGGCTCAGAAGTCCCGGGTTTGAATCCCAGCTCTCTCACTTGCCAGCCATTTGACCTTGGACGAGTGACTTAACCCATGTGAGCCTCAGTTTACCCCTTTGTAACATGGGGAGAGAGGGCTGCTACGTCACCAGGTCACAGTGAGGACCCGACGAGACCATCTGTGTAAAGCCCTATCACATGCCAGGTACATGCATGACTGAATACTACCCTTTATTAATAATAATAACACTATCTGTCATTAATAACACTAGTCAACACTAGTCTTCATTAATAATAATTGCAGTCACTTTTCCCTTGGTCCTGATTTCCTGCGGCATCATAGCCTTTCAGCCCTGCATGGTGACTTTCCCTGTTTCGTGGTCCCCCCGTGGGGGGCAGGGGAGGAACTGTAGCCGGGCTCCAGACCCGGTCGGCTGCCATTGCCTCACTGACCTGCAGAAACATTCAGCCGCCACACGACCCTCCGCTGCCACACCAGCGTCCTCTGCCTGTGGACACTGCCCAGAAGTTCACACTCGGTGATCTGAGCTTTTTGGAGACAAACAAGCAAGCCAACAGGAACCCATATTCAATCCTAGAAGGACTAGGGCTGTTTGGACCACCACGTGAGTGCTGGTTTCGACTCCCTGGCACGTACTGCGTGCTGGTAAGTGGTAGGCGGTGGCGGTGATACCCGCCCTTGCTGTTGTCACCTTTCAGGGCCCGAGGGAGAGGGTCACACCTCCGCCCGTGGCCCACAGAGCCCTTGGCCACCCAGGTCCACTTGTGTACTCCAGCAGGAAGGCCTGGCCGTGTCCACGCGCACCTCGCTGTGGCTCACCTTGGGCCTTGTCTTGCTCCACCCACCTGGCGGATCCTGACCCTCTTCTCCCTCCCAACAACTGGACAAACTTCTGCGCACTCTTCATGTTCAGCTCCAGTGTGGCCTCCTTCAGGAGGCGGCTCCTGGTCTCAGGATGCTCCCCCAACGTGTGCTTTTGTGGTACAATTGACAACGTACACGTGATTGCACGTGTATATGCTTCTCTGTATAAAGACTTATAAGATGTTTTTGTGTTCAGCAAACCAATGAATTACATTGACCTTGGGCAATGGAAGGGACCTTCCGGGGCTCAGTTTCCTCATTTCCTTCAAAACGAGGGTTCAGACTCAATTGGTCAAGCGCTCGAAGGGTCAGCCTTCACTCAGCAAACACCATGGTGCCGGAGCTGGGGTCTGTGCTCAGGGTGAGCAAGAGCCCCTTTCCTTCCTGGGGGCGGGGGTCGGGGGTGGGGAGTCACTGCCCCCCAGTGTGCCCCTATTGTTTCCTCAGTTCCCAGACCTGCGATTGGGAATATTTTGTCTTCTTGGTGTTAGCGTACCGGCTCGCACACCGGCTGGCTCTCAAAAATACTCACGCAGCTTTAAATGGACACAGAGAACCTGGGAGATTCTGCGGGAAATACCGGACAGTAGTGGTGCATCTTTATTTTTAAAAAGACCCAGAATGACTTGTAGATGGCATCTAGCGGTTTACTGTGTTAGAGGGCCCTGATAGGGTTTTATGGTTTTCATGACAAGGCAGGGATCCTCAGGTCCAAGGGGCTGAGAAAGCAAAGACACGTGACATTTCCGAGACCTTGGCTCAGGGGACAGGGTCTGTGGGACTGTGAGTATTCTAGGGGGGTTGGGGGATGTGGTTCCTTTGCAGGGTGACTCTGGCTTGG
>NW_011889049.1:540069-542913 GCF_000151845.1 Pteropus vampyrus
AACGTGTGCTTTTGTGGTACAATTGACAACGTACACGTGATTGCACGTGTATATGCTTCTCTGTATAAAGACTTATAAGATGTTTTTGTGTTCAGCAAACCAATGAATTACATTGACCTTGGGCAATGGAAGGGACCTTCCGGGGCTCAGTTTCCTCATTTCCTTCAAAACGAGGGTTCAGACTCAATTGGTCAAGCGCTCGAAGGGTCAGCCTTCACTCAGCAAACACCATGGTGCCGGAGCTGGGGTCTGTGCTCAGGGTGAGCAAGAGCCCCTTTCCTTCCTGGGGGCGGGGGTCGGGGGTGGGGAGTCACTGCCCCCCAGTGTGCCCCTATTGTTTCCTCAGTTCCCAGACCTGCGATTGGGAATATTTTGTCTTCTTGGTGTTAGCGTACCGGCTCGCACACCGGCTGGCTCTCAAAAATACTCACGCAGCTTTAAATGGACACAGAGAACCTGGGAGATTCTGCGGGAAATACCGGACAGTAGTGGTGCATCTTTATTTTTAAAAAGACCCAGAATGACTTGTAGATGGCATCTAGCGGTTTACTGTGTTAGAGGGCCCTGATCGGGTTTTATGGTTTTCATGACAAGGCAGGGATCCTCAGGTCCAAGGGGCTGAGAAAGCAAAGACACGTGACATTTCCGAGACCTTGGCTCAGGGGACAGGGTCTGTGGGACTGTGAGTATTCTAGGGGGGTTGGGGGATGTGGTTCCTTTGCAGGGTGACTCTGGCTTGGACCATCCCTCTTGCTTCAGAAGCCTGTCTTGGCTCTTGGCCCTCTCAACCTCCTGCCATCCTATCCTGCTCTGCCCAAGCCTGTCCACCCACTGCAGGGAGCAGAGCCTTCCTCTCAAGCCATCCCGTAGCCTCATCTCTAGCATTTTGTCTTTGCTGTACCAGGATGACGCTTGTGAGTCTTGGCTGGGGGACTCCTGGTTCCAGTCTGTAAATGATGCAAACAAACCTCGTCTAGATGAAGGCTTCGTTTTTCTCTCGGAAAGTTCAGCTAAAGCTGCCAGGCAGGGAGGACTAGGGGTGCAGGCCATGGGGTGCTAACGCTCTCCGAGACTTCTCTAGTGAGCTGTGCACCCTATGCTCACCTCTCATTCTCCAAGGAGCAGCACTATGCACAGGCTTCATTAGGGGTGGGGGTGGGCTCTCTAGGGAGCGGTTTAATTTAGTGTGCTAGGGTAAGAAAGAGCCTCAGCCTCCCCAGGTATGAGCTGAAATCCTTTCTCTCTCCAAACTCAGATTTGGCTGGGACCATGGAGCACAGTGCCCCAGCGGGAGGGATGCCCTCCTTCACCCAGGAGCCAGGAGCTGGCTCACCTGGGCCATGTCTGGGGGACCCTCAGCTCCCCTGGCTATGCTCCTGGAGCTCACCCCACAGCCCCCTCCTGAACGTCTACCTGCAGACAGGGGTAGATGGGTGGGGAAGGAGGTGCTGAATCCTGACTTCTGTGCACACCCTCCATCCCCAATCCCTTCTCCGCATATGTTCTAGAGTGAGTCTCTTAAAAGGCAAATAGGGGGTGTTGCTTCCTCCTAGCCCCCCACTGCTTTCCCAGCTGCCTCAGAATCAGGCACGAACTGGACCCTCTGGACTCTCACCGACCTTCCCTGGCCCATTCCCAGCGCCACCGGCCTTCTCCGAATTGGCCGCTAACAGGGCGACCCTCGGGCCTCTGCACTAGCTGCTCGCTCCACCTAGAGTGCCCCTCCCCCCTCATCTTTGTCTTTCTTTCCGCTCAGATCTCAGATTAGATGCACCTCCTCAGAGGTCCTCCCTGACTGTGGGATCTAAAGCAACTGATTATCACTTTCTGTGACAGCAGCTTGTCTTAATCCCCTGCACAGCACTTATTACTGTCTTATTGTTATCTAATTTGTTTATCTTCTCTCCCTCTCTCCCCTGAGAGTGCAAAGTTCCCCCAGAGGGCAGTGGCCTCTGCCGTCGCCCCCTGCAGAACCCGCCCCCCCCCCAAGGGGGGGTGCGTCTAGAACAGGCCTTGTGTAGAGCAGGCTCTGGGTACCCGGGGTTCTGATGGATGGTTGAGCAGCTGTAAATGGGGACATCAGCTGCTGCGCGGGCGCGCGCTTCAGGCCGTGGCCGCTCACGGTCGAGTGCGCGGGTTTTATCTCGTTTTGGGTCCCGGGGGACCGACGCCCCCTCCGCTCTGCTCGCAGCAGACGCGCGGTAAATGCCCTTCGGGGACACGAGCATAACGAGACAGACTCACAGGCCGTGAGAAGGGGCCAGGCTGCCGGTGGGGAGAGGGTTCTGCGGCCGGCTCGGCGCCCTGCGACCCCGGCGTTAAGGCCCCAATGGGAGACCTTCCCCCCGCGTTCCCGGTGATTTTCACCTAGCAAACCGCAGATGTCCCCGGGTCCCAGGGACGGGAGGCCGGATGGACCGGGAGCGATGCTCTGAGCACCGCTCGGGGCCAGGGGGCACGTTCTTGGCGCCCTCGCCCCCTCGGGGCAGGGAAGAGGGTGCGGACGGGGCTACGGGACAGAGCTGGCGAGGCGCTGGCCCTCTCGGCGCGCAGACGCCGGAGCCATAGCCCCGGGCTGGAGAGCAGACGCAGCTTCCCCGCGCGCTCCAGCAGGAGACAGGGGTGGAGGTGGGGGCAAAGGAGCAGGGGGCAGGGTAGGGGACAAAGAGCCACCCTGCCACCGGGAGAGCGACCCCTGTGTCACAGTCCTATTGTTCGTCGTATCTCGGACTGCGCTGGACTCTGGTGCCCTGGGAGGGTGACGGGGAGCTGTCCTCCCGGTCCCGGGTGTTTATTTGGGGCAGGGGAGGGCGGACGGGGTACAAGAGCCCGGGAAGGGGCTCG
>NW_011889049.1:544513-550859 GCF_000151845.1 Pteropus vampyrus
GGCGGCGCGGCGCAGCGCGCGTCACAGCCCCTTCTCCCGCAGGCGGCAGCCACTCCAGACCTCTCCTTCCAGCTGGTATCCGGATCCTGGTCGCGGAGATCCCGCGCGCACCCGCAGTAGGGCTTTGAGTGGCGGTTTTTTGGTCTAGGGATGGAGGCGTGTCCCTGTCCAGCTTCTAAGCCGCAGCGGGGCCGAGACCCCAGAAAAGTTTCTCTCTTGTGGAGTTATCAATATCAGGGTTTGGGGCATCAGGGTTGGCTGGGGCGCCGTATCCCAGCCTGGAGAGCCTTGTCTGGGATCGGGGAACTCTTCATGCGAAAAAAAGAAAAGAAAGAAAAAAAGAAAAAAAAGAGGCTGTTTTAGCGCAATGAATTTTCCCTCTTATTGGGAGCAACAGGCTGCCCCCAGCCCAAGCTCCATCAACGTGTGTGCCGGGGCCACCGCCTGCTGCTTGCCGGCGGGGGAGGTACACAGGCAGCCAGGCTGAGACCCAGAGGCAGCTGGGCCAGTGGACCAGGCTAAGAGCTTTCCCGGTTTGCTGCTAGTCCCGCACTACGCAGGGTGGAGAGGCCTTTCTCAACAGAAGTTCCAAGATTTTCCAGAGGGATATGTGTGCTATGACTGCATCTTGGCTTTTACCCCTCTGCATGCCTCAGTTTCTTTATCTGTAGAATGGAGACAGTGATCCCTGCTCTGGGATTTGAGGTGGAAAGAAAGCCTCGAGACATTTGTAAACTGTTGGTAGCCAGTTCAGGAAGTGCCAGGGTGGTAGGTGGCCAGGGCGTGGGTGGGAGGACCTTTGGCCTGGGGAAAGCTCAGCCACTTCCTTCCGGGAGGTGTCCCTGACTGCAGGGAGCCCCCACTGGGTCTGTGAAACGGGGCCAAGGCCCCCCATCCCCCGCCCTCCTCACTCCTTCTGCCTCCCTGTTCCTCCACATTTTTGGTGGCTTGGCTCCCAGTTCTGGTGACAGACAATTGCAGCTACCTGAACTGTTTGCCTGAAGGTGGAGATTAAACAGCCCTTTCTGGTTCTTTTAAAAGCTTTCCTAGTTCAGAGAAAATGTATCTAGGCCTTAAATGACTGTTCTTCTCCAGAGTGACAACCCGAGCAGGGGAGGAACCTCTCTCTTTGGTTTGGTGGCCAAGTAAGTGGCCTCTGCAGGCACCTTGGGGTGGGGCCTGAGGTGGGAACTGGACCCGGGAGGTGGGGTGCTAGTTAGTGTAGCACAGTTTTTCCTTTATTTACCTTTCCAGCCTGTGAGTTCAGGGCAGGACTGGGTCGAGAGGGATATTTTGTTACTGATTAGCAATCTACTACAACTCGGATTACTTTTTGTAACTCTGTATTCACCCCCAACCTCCCACCACAGGCTCTGTAAGGCCAGTGGCGGTAGCTCGGAGTTAGGCGGTTTAATGTGTTTGGGTTTCAGGGTCTGGGAGTGAAGAGCCCAAGTCCCAGCTTCTCTGGCCTCGCCTTCTGGGGGGCCTCGGGAGGGTCGGATTTCTGGGCCTCGGTTTCCCCAAATACAGTCTGAAGGAGGGGCTGCTGCAGTCCTGCGGGCCGGGAAACGACATGTTTTCAGCTGCGTCATGGACGGCACTTGGCGAGAGTGGTTCCCTGCAGCGCGCGGAAGTGCTTGAGTGTCATAGCACGTTTTCAAGGAAGTTCTGTCACCTTTTGGACTGGGGACTCGGACCCTGTCTGGCTCAGAGTGTCAGTCGCAGCAGCGAGTGATGCAGGAGAGGAGGACTGGGCTACACCTGAGGATTTCCGCCCTACCGGGGTGGGCGGGGGTCGAGGTATGACGTTTCCTTCAGAATCCATGCCCCCGACCCCCAAGTCCCCCCACACTTGGAACAGGACTGCTGCAGATTTCGTGGGGGGCAAAGCTGTGCTTTGGGGTGAAATAAAAATTCAGCATCATTATCACAGACTTGAGTTGCAGACGGGGTTGTTACTGTTTAGTTTTGTCTCTTAAAGTCATGTGTGGCCTTGAGATGTTCTCCCAGCAACGTAAATAAGATGCCTGGAAACAAGCAAAGGCCCCTTCTCTTAGAAACGCCTTTTCTGTCCTTGGACTTGTAGTTTTAAGTTGAGAGAAGAGCAGGCTGCAGATGAGACAGATGACGAGCCTCAGCCTGAGTCGTAGAGGAAGTGGAGTCCGGCTCCGGGCTTGTGCCTTGCAGACCTTGTCTCAGCTCCCGCTCCCAGGAGCCCTGGCAAGTAGTGTTATCCCCGGGATACAGACAAGCAGGTGCAGGCTCCGAGGTTCTGAGCGTTGCCCGAGAACACAACTGAAACCGGAAGGGTCTCAGTTCCAGCCACCGGGCTGGGGCCTCTGGGGTCATCCACTACCTAGGCCCTGGCCGGCTTGTAGCTCCGGCCCATGGTCACGTCGACTGATGCTGTTTGTCAGCAGACACTGGCGACTCCCTATTCTTCATTCTCAGCCCAGGTTTGCCCTTGTTCTCCCATCCAGGAAAGTTTCACTTCCTTATCGGGGACCGCTGAGCAGGTGGTCGATAACCCCGTTACCGAGAGGGGTCAGGCTGTCTTGGGTTTGAATCTCTGCTTCTCCGAATTTAGCAGAGCCTCTCTTTGCTCTCCTGTAAAGTGTAATTCCAGAACACCCTTTTTATCCGTGGGAGGTCAAGGGAGGTCAGGACCTGCACACAGTAGGTCTAAGCATGATCAGAATTCTTGCCTTGCCTATTTCTTCCAAGGCTCCTCCTGAAAAATAATAGGGACCCCTTTGGAGGACTTTGGTGTTCTCATTACGACTTTGGTGATTAGACAGAGCAGTCATCTGAATGTTTGTGTCTGGCTGCACCTGCCAATAAGCCTGGGGAATGGTGGCCCCATAGTCCTTTCTTGGAAGCTTTGGGGTACCTGCAGCCAGCTGGGTGCCCTGAAAGGCCCCAGGAGGCGGTGGTGGGAAGGTGGCCCATCTGTATTCAAGGCAGTCCTTGGCTGGGCTGGGCCGGGCTGGCCTCTCAATGTGAATGCTAATAGGCCTTTCTCCCCCTCGATTTTGACAGAGGGCAGGGTTGGACCAGTTACAGTCTGGACAAGGGTTCTCTTTTGCCATAATCCAGTGGGCAAACTGAGGCAAGTGAACCCCAAACACCAGAAAGCCAGATTTCCTCCTTGAACTGATGTGATTTTCAAACAAAAGCATTTCCAGCAATTTCTCCCGTGCCCTTCCCCAATCCGGAATGCCCCTCCCCCCATGTTTCTGTGCTGGTCTGTCCCCTGTCCCCTCCCCCCACCACAGGGGCCCACTCCCCTTTAGCTAACCTAAGGACACCAGGGCCTCAGCAAGCCTTTGTATGGCCCTGTTTACTTTTAAAAGTTTGGATTGAAAATTCAGGCTTCTCAAAATAAGATGGGTTTGTTCTCCAGCCTGTTTTTGTTGGTTTAAAGGGAGGGTGGAGCGAGGGTGGTCTGGGCCTTTAAAAAAAGACAGAGCCGCTGCTCTGAATAGGTCTTTCACGAGGGGCCTCCCAGCTCCTGGCCTCCTGCTCAGGAGACTAATAAGGAGGCTTTTCCCAAACCCAGCCCAGCCCGGAGCAAAGGTCAGCGAAGAAGACAACGGGGCGGTTAGATAGGCCTTTCCACTCCCTCCCCAGCCTGACCCCGGCCATGCACCAGCAGCCTGGGGGTGCTGGACTCGCACAAAAGGAGGGCTCGCCCTGAGAGGCTCAGAGGCTGGTAACCCGGGGGGCACCAGGGTGTGCCCAGAACTTCCCGGTTCACCACAGAGAACTCCCCAGCCCCAGCTCTATTCTGTCCAGAGGCCCTGAGTGGTCCCATAGTGCAGATGGGAAACTGAGGCTTGGAGAGGTGCGGTGACCTGCTCTGGGTCCCCGGGGCTGGTGGTGGGGTGTCTGGGGTCAATCCTGGGTCTCCCTCATCAGAGTCAGCCAGCTGCCCTGTGCCTGCTGCCCCTCTAGGCTGGGACAGTCCGGCTCCGTGGGACGGGGAGGGACCCCCAGGAGAGGCCCCACCAGCAACGGAAGGCTTCCCCGGAGCTTGGCCCTGGGTGGGACCCTGGGATCTGTAGGTGGACACAGGCGGGTGGCGAGGGAACTCCAGGGGCGGGACCTGAGTGGCCAAGGTGTGGCATGTCTTCTCCAGAAGTGAGACCCTGAGCCTCACGCTGGTGTCCTGTTTCCTGGCACGAAGCAGCACCGGTGGGGTGGGAAGGTGGCGGGCGCCGGCTTCCATGCGGGCGAGCCCTCCTCGCTGCTCGTGCTCCCTTTCCCTCACGTCTGTGCCAGGCTGGCTTCCATCTGCTGTGGGGACCCCCAGACCCCCACCCGTGGCCTGGACTCTGAGCTCCCGGGACACACTTGGTATAATATCATCTCCAGAGTGTCATGAATAGCAAGGAAATCCTCTGTCGCTCACGATCTGTGGTTCCCCGTGGGGAATTTCCACACCATGCTCGTCACGTCATCAGCCCAGAGGATTCGGAGCCTGGGACCTCGGGCCGGCTCTGGAACGTCTGTGGGCCTCTGTGTTCTCATCTGCAAAGTGGGAAGCCGCTACCCGCCCTTGGGGTGAGGGGAAAGGGAGCATAGCGATGTGAGTGAACCGGGAAGCGTAGCCGCCCCCCTCCTCCCGGCTGGAGCACTCAGGCCTGGGTGAGCTCAGGGGCAGTGCAGCCTGCTGCTTAGGGCTGTGGCGTCAGGTCAGAGGCGCCGAGGTCTTGGCCTTGCCGCCTGCCGTGTGAGTGGGGAGCAAGCGCCTTAGCCTCTGTGTCCTCATCCGTGTCCGAGCTGAGCACCCTGGTCCTAGGGCTGGGCCTTAAACAGCGGGTTTAGGGAACTTCATCGCCACTGCACTCCTGCAGATTTGCCTTCTGGGGTCGGCATAGGGGACCCCCCCTCCCAGGCTTTTGAGGGGAACCCTTGTGCCTGCCTTGTGTCCGAACCAAGTGAGTCCTTGTCCTATTGAAGGGCGGGAGAACCAGAGCCTGTGGGGTGCGCTCACCGCGTGTGGGGGCTGGGGCGGCACAGGGACTGGCGGCCGCAGCACGTGAAAAAAAGAGGTGCGAAGAAAGCCTTGGGGTCAGGGCTGCCGCCCGGCGGAGAGGGGATCTGTGAGCCCCAGGGCATCGGCGCTGCATGCGGGGTGGAGGGGGGGTGCCCGCGGGCACAGCCCCAAAGTTCCGGTGGTTGGGACATCGGTGCCCACAGGCGGGCGAGGTCTGGGAGGGTCAGGTTGCCTCTGGAGGTGAGGAGCTCCCCGTGAGGGGCGGTGGGCAAGCACCGGCCTGGACACCTGGGAAGGGGCGTTGCTGACCCCAGTGCGACCGGACACCCCAGGCAGCACTGGGGATCCGGCTGTGAGTGGAGACTAGAGAGTAGAGAAGGGTCCGGAGGCGGGAGGGCCGGCCGGTTGTTGACAGAGTTTGTCCTTCAAGCAGGAAGGGAAACAATGGCAAACGTTTATTGAGTCATTACTCTGTCCTAGTTCTGAGTGCTACACACACGGTGATCCATGGAGCCTGGCTTGGGCAGTGGCAGTGCAGGGGCTTTCATCTGGGGTCCATCCTGGAGCAGGCCGGGCAGGGGACAGCAGGGGAGGAAGCTGGAGCCCACGGGGAGGCCATAGCAGCGACAGACCAGGCAGGTCTGCTCCAAGGCACTGCTCCTCCGCTCAGCCCCGGTCCCTGTCTGCCTCCGTGTGACCTCGCCGCTGAGGTCTCCCAGTCCTGAGCGGTGGGGGGCTCGGGTGGGGCAACACCTGTGGGCGACACGCTCTCTGCAGTCTCACTCTGTCCCGGCTCACATAACAGTCACGGCCATGGCGGCTCCGCCCACGCCTGCGGCCTGGGTCCCCGGGTCAGTACCTGGGGTCTGTGCCTGGGGTCTGTGCAGGGACCGCTGTGCGCCTTCAGAGCTGGGAGGTTGGTGGTTCCCATCTCCTTGGGGCATGATGGAGGGACCTCGGTGACTTCCTCAAAGGCATGGTGACAGAGGAACAAGCTTGTCTGCTAAAGGGACATGATGCTCCCTTGATCATGAATAGTCAGGAATGATCCCCCTTCTAGCAAGCACCTGGAGCTCGTCGCTGTCACATGTTGCCACTGTCCCCTGCCTCCACAGGCCAGTGGGGGCAGGTGGGTCAGGGGTCTGGGGCAGGTCTTGAACTGAGTCCCCTGGTGATGGATGCCTAGTCTTGAATAAGTCACCGTCGATCTCCAGTTCTCGGGGGGGGGTTGCAGGGCTTTTATTGATTGGCTTGTAAGTGTCCTCAGGCTCACCCTGTTGGGATGCTTAACCGGAGGCGTGGGCATCATCTCAGTGAAGCAGAGGCCAGCGGCCCTGGGGAGTGGGG
>NW_011889049.1:552519-555054 GCF_000151845.1 Pteropus vampyrus
TGGTGCACAGCTTGGGGCAGGTCTCAGGGCTGAGCACCCAGAGTGGGCGAGGTGGCGACGTACAGGTGCTGCTCTGTCCAGCGCAGGCTGAGGCCGAGACCCCTCCTTGACCAGCCCGTCCTTGTACAGGGCCACACCAGGAGCTTGGTGGAATGACCTCTGCCACTCGACCGCCTGTCATGGGACTAAGTGATGGGTTTGGTGCAGCGGAGGGTGCTGAGCTCCGGTTCCCCGGTTCCCAGGTCAAGGCCGCCTGTCGCAGACCTGAGGTGCCTCCGTCTGTGGTCCTGTCTCCTGGTCCATGTCCTTCTAGGGCAGGGTCTGGTCTTCCTGGCAGGTAGGACTGGTGCTCAGTAAACGCTGGGAAGAAAGTGGTGGCCCTGAGGCACTGGACAGCACTCTCTCTTGTTCCAAACCCGACAGTGGTCAAACCTCGTTGGCCACCAGCCTCTCCTTCTCATGTGCTCCATTTGGCGCCAAATGGTCTTCAGCTGTTAACAGAAAAACTCGACCTACCCCCGAGGGTGGTGATGGTCACACCCCTGTTTCCTCTGAATTACTAAAAAAATACACACTTGTTTTGATCAGCGATTCCTGACCTCGGCGATGTATTAGATAGATGCTATTTGGGAGCTCTGAAAACGCCGGGGCCTGAATGGGCCCCCAGAGGCGGCCCCACTGGGCGGGGAGGCTTCAGTGGTTGTGGAAGCTCCCTGGGCATTGTGGGGAGCTCTAGCAGAAAAGCCTCGGTGTCTGCTGACGGGCAAGGACACTGCCCCACAGTGAGGCATGACAGAGCCTGGCTGGCCGGGCTGGGAGGCTGGTGTCAGTCGTCATTAGCTGTGAGTGAGAAATGGGCCATTTGTGTTGTCCCCTCACCGACCTTGGCCATGTGGACGCCCAGGGAGATGGCTTTGGTGCGCTCAGCGGGGGCTGCCTGGCAGCAGTGTAAAGCTGGCTTTGAACCTGGCCTTGCATTTCCAGAGCTCTGGACAAACCCAGCCGCCTCCCACCTGGGAGCTGTCTTAGCCTGCCAGATATCACCGTGCAGGTGCTGCCTTTGCCAGCCCCATTGTGGGGTGCTGGGCTGCCCAGATGGGGTGGGGGCCTTTTTAAGCAGCACTCAGGGGGACAGATGGGGGCAGGGCCAGTAGTACCGAGACAGCAGCTATGGAGCAGAGTCGACCCATTTCCAAAAATAGCCCATCCACTGTCAGGGGAAGCATCTCTTTGTCTCCCCCAGCCTGTCTTTCCGCTGGCTCCGGGCTGTAAGGCAAGGAGGCTCACTCTTGTCTTGGGATCAGAGGCATGGGAGCACCTGCCCCCGCCCCCCACAAGGGCCCGATTGTGTGCGGGCCCTGAATGCACCCGGTGTCACGGCACGGCTCCCGTCCCTAATGAGCCCGCTCTGGGAGTGGCCCTTTGTCGTGGGTTCCGGCCACACTGCCCGCGCTGGGCTCTAAGAAGGCTTGATTTCCCAGCCGCTTCACATCTCCTGTCGCTGGTAGGACAATGGGAAGATCCCGCCCCGGCCTTTCTCTGTTTTCCGCATTTTCTGGAATGTGCACACACCACTTTTATACGGGACAGAAAATTAAGTGATGAGTTTCCCCCTCTTTCGACGCCTTCTGTCCTGGCTGGCGAGGAGGGCTGCGTCCTCCCCTCTCCAGCCCTCCCGTGGGACCTCCCCCCGCCACTGTCTCCCACTCTTGTTCCGCTCGGGTCTCCTGGCTGCTTCCCCTGTGAACAGGCTCGTGTTTCCTAGTCCACAGCAGTAAACAGAATCCTGTCCCCCCCTGCCCCGCGGCTCCTCGGGCTCCCTCCCTCCACCACGCAGTTCTCCAAGCAGTACTAGGGGCCGGGCTGCCTCCCCCACATCCATTGCTCATTGCTTCTTGGCCCCGGGCAGCTCTGGCCCCCGGGGCAGGCAGCTCTGGTTTGGTGCAGCGGCCTCTTTCCATCCTGACCTCTCAGTGGTGTTTGTTGACGCCCACTCCGGCTTGCCTTCTAGCACAGGACCTCCCCGAGAGCAGCTTCCAGCTGCCTGTCCACCTACCTCCTGCCCCTGGTGGGAATGTCACCCCGGGCCAAGCCCCCAGGGTCCCTCTACCTCTTGCTCCTGACCTTGAGGCCCAGGCTTCCGGTGTCCTGCTGGTGACTTGGTGGCCTCTGGGTTCGGGTTCCTTCTCTCACCTGTGCTCCTGTGCCCTTTGCCTCACGGGTGGCCCTCCCACTGCTCGTAGGTTTCCTGGCTCTAGCCCTGAGCTGTCCACTGGCCGCGAGTGGCTGCTTCAGTTCAATTTAATGGAAACCAAGTCACATGAAAAGTTTCAGTTTCTGAGTTGCACTAAGCCCTCGTAAGAGCTTCGGCCCTTGCTGCCAGTGAAGTGAAGGAACATTTCTGCCATTCCAGAGGGTTCTGTCAGGCAGCCCTGATCTAGACAACTCCTCGCTGGGCCGAGCAAGGCCGTGGGACTCTCACTTGTCCCCAGAAGGCAGCTCTGATACCTGAGCATGGTGTCAGAGACACCTCCC
>NW_011889049.1:556814-561972 GCF_000151845.1 Pteropus vampyrus
GAAATTAAGGTCCTCGTCCCTCTGCTGACCAGGCATCTTGGACGCCCGGCAGTCTCGGTCTGTGCCTGTCATCCAGCAGGTTTGGACAGCAGGCTGTGCCTCACCCCCCACCCACACTCCACCCTCCATCCTCAGAGGTCATGTCCCCTGCGCCTCTTTCTTGAAGTTGTGTTGATGTGAGTAGTTTAGGGTTGGATAGATGTTTTCATGCAAATCTTAGCTTCCTGGACTTCTCTGTCATTTCCTTTCTGTCCCATTTTCCTTGGGCCTCAGTTTACCCATCTGTGAGGCGAGGCAGTTGGACCAGGTTCACGGTGGCTCAGAGACCCTGGAGGAAGTTGAGAATATTCTAGAAGCCTGGGTCTTCCCTGGGTCCCAGCCTCCTGGCTCAGCCCCTTCTTCCATACCCCATCCAGCTGGACCAGGGCCATTTGGGGTTTTGGACATTCCTGCTGCTCTGGGGCCTTCGGGGCCCACAGTGGCCCAGTTTCCGGCCGTAGGCCCTCGCCTTCCAGGTGCTTGCCCAGGTGGCGGAGTGATCTGACCTGGAACTGGAACTTGGCAGCCAGGAGGCATCCTTTGCCATGCCCACCCCACACTTCCCACCCCCAAGGCTTTGCTTCCCCAGCCTGCCCCACCGTAGGCCCCACGTGCCAACTCCCGTGGCTGCGGCGACATAGCAGCCATTGCCAGCAGGAGCGGAATCAAAGTGGGAAAGTCTCCTAATTTTCTTTTGCATTGCAACCGTGATCCTTACCCCCAGCTCCTACAGACCAGGCGTCTGGTGACTTTTGAATAGGTCTGTGGGCTCCCTTCTCTCTGGCTAAATATGCACACACTGGTGCCTTAACGAAGCTGGCGGCGGGGGGCGAGGAGAAGGCAGTCGCACACTGGACCAATGGACAGCATCCAGCCAAGGACGTTTGACTCCGAAAGGTGCTAATTTACTGGCGTGCCAGCTGGTGTTTTTGGCATCCTGGATGCTCGTGGGGGGAGGGGAGAGTCCTGTTTCCACCTGAGATGCCCCGTCTCCCCAAGCGTCATCCCCACTTGCCCCTTGGTGGTTTGATGATTGGCAGCTGGAGGAAGAGGGAAGGACAGCCCCAGAGAATGTGGCCTCAGAGGCCCATGGGGACTGCGGTGCGCAGATGATGGGGGCTTCGGAGGAATGATGGCCAGGGTGACTCAGAAGGCCGAGGGCAGATGGAAGGGACACTGGCCTGGGCTGGCCACGTTCTCTGTGCTGATGAGGACCCGGAGGCTCACGGGAGAGGACGTGGCTTTGTTCACTTAGCGGACATTTCTGCGACTGCCGTGGGGTGGGACTCCGTGCTGCAGTGACTACTTGCTGCCGTGTCCTACTTCTGCAGCTGGGATGAGGCATCAGCTCACGGCAGGGACCAAGAAGTGGGGTGGCAGGGGTGGTTACGACAGGTGTGGCTGCTCTGCCGCCCACATCCACAAAGCACAGTGCACTGGGGCCCCCAGACCTCCAGGCCTGTGGCTGTCGCCCACGGGGCCCATGGCTGGTGTAGTTTGGCAGGAGAGCAATGGGTGACGGTCTGACTTTGCTAAGGCACTTGCTTGCAGGGGATGGGCCTGCCCTGCTCCCCCGCCCCTCCCCCGCCTGGCTTTGTCCCCTGCGAAGCAGACTCTTAGGTTAGCCATCTCCAAGGGCCACCTCCTAAGAGCTGGAGTAAATTCCTGTACAGTAAAATCCTTGAATTTCTTGTCTTTCTAATAAGGAAACAAGCAGTTTCCCTCAGAGGCCTTGACCGGGACAGTTCTGGCTGGTGACATCAGGCACTGCAGCTATTTTTGGTCATGATTCACGAGAAGGTCTTGGAAGGGAGAGTGATCGATGGCAGCAGGGATGTGGGAGCTGAAGGGGCCCTGCTCTGAACCCCTGGTCGCCGGTGACGCGGGCCTCTCCCAAAGCAGGTGGCTGCGTCAGGTACGCAGCCTGGCACCCCCACTCCGGTCCTTAGAGTTTATCCTTTTGATACCCCTGGTGGCTTAGGGCCTCCAGTGGGGCCAGGAGGGGAATCTGAAGGGGAAGGTCCCTGTGAGGGTCTGCCCTGCTGGGGACTGGTGGGCCTGGCCCGGATCTTGGCCACTGCTCTGTGTATTTCTGTCCTGTTAGGACAGTCCTTCCTACCCCCACCCACAGGACCCTGGGTCAGAAAGGCAGGGGACCCCTCGAGCTCTGGAGGTTGGCTTGGCGGTGGCATGCCATCCCTGAGGCCCCTGGTGTCATTTGGGGAACCAGGTGTGGTGGAAGGAGCAGCCGGTGGGCCCCTGCACCTCACCCACTGTTCCTCTCCAGGCCCTGAGCGGCTTATACAAGGAGATGCTTGTGAGTGACAGTGATAAGCTGGTATCTGGAAATGGTGCCTCATTAAAGAGATGCTTCCCCCAAATGCGCATTTACGGTTAAGGGGCTTCAGGAGGAGGCATCCTCGGGGGCTGCTGGGCCGGGGGGTGCGGGCTGGGTAGAGGGGTTGGTATTGGCCCCACCGGACAGATGAGGAAACAAAGCCCTCCGTGCCCATGGGATGTCACAGGTGCCCCCCTTGCCTGTGCCTCAGTTTCTTGCCTACACACTGGGTAGAGAGTGGAGGTTTCGGTGACCTAGCACCCCAGGTTTTCTCAGCTCTGTGCTGTGCGGTTTCT
This sequence comes from Pteropus vampyrus, assembly GCF_000151845.1. NCBI lineage: Eukaryota > Metazoa > Chordata > Mammalia > Chiroptera > Pteropodidae > Pteropus > Pteropus vampyrus. The sequence goes on from NW_011889049.1 coordinate 559,488, forward strand.
CGCTGAGGGCCACCAGCTATGACGGGTGTTAGTGGCAGATGGGACCCGTGCCTCTGGTGCCTGCCGACCGCCCCATTCCCCCTGCCTGCCCAGGCTGCACCTTGCTTGTCTCTGCTCAGGAGACAGATGGGGTTCGGTGTCTCTCTGAATTGACATCTGTGCGTGAGTGTGTGTTTGGGGGAAGCGGTGTTTCTGTAGATGACCCAGCGGAGGGCGGGGGCCTGTCCTGGATCCCCCCTTGGGCCGCATCTCTAAGAGGTCCCTGAGGGTCCCCAGCGCTGCCCGTCTCTGGGCCTGAAGTTATGTCGGGTCATCATTACCCTTGGTCCAGGCACCACCTGAGACAGGTAGGGGGCGTCCGGAGGGAAAGTTCTGCCTGGCGTGGAGAGCAGCTCTGTGCAGGGAGGAGGAAGCAGGCCACCGGGCGGCAAACGTGGCCCCTGAGCCCTGAGCAGGGCCATCTCCCAGCCTCGGGCCTGAGGGTCAGGGAAAAGGGCCTTGGGCTCCGGCCGTCTGGCCCGCCCCCCTGCCGTGCTCGGCAAAGGCCCGCTCGCTGGGGGTCCCAGGTGAGGTGGTGATTTGGTTACCTGGCCAGCGCTCTGAGTGTCTGCAGCACCTGGGAGGGTCCAGAGGGAGGGTCCTTGTCCCTTAGCTGTGGTAGTGGGTCTATCTGTGGGACCCCAGACAAGTCACGCAAACCCACGAGCCTTACCTCTCCGCCCCTGCTAGCTGGGGCGGGCCCATCGGCTCCACCTCACAGGCTGTGCATAGTTAACAGTGGGGGTGACATAGCAGCCCACAGGTACCTGCGTATTCACTCGTCTGGCCCACACGACACTACACGTTTTCCCCCACTGGCAGCAAGTTTCCTCAGCTGAGGCACACAGAGGTCGTGCAGCCCAAGGTCAGGTGTAGAAGGGGAGGAGCTGGGACGTGCTGCTCTGCGCCCATGCAGTTTCCCTATCGATAACCTCCATCTTCCAAGCCACTGCCTGTTGATTATAGAAAATTTAGGAAAGTAGTCGCCTTGGACCCCAGCCCCCAATGGCCTCTGTCCCTCCCCCGTGATGGGCTGTCAGCAACTGGAGTGTTTCCTGCCTTCCCGCGGGAGGATGGGCTGTTGGAATGTGTGTGTTAAGGGAACATTCTGGTTTTGCGTGGGATCTTTCTCTCCATGGGCAGTGGGACAGTTGCGTGAACTTGAAAGTTGAGCACTGGCAGAGCTCTCGTTACGGGATTCCTTGGCTCCCAAGCCACACAGGATTCACTGTCGCCGTGCGCCCACGCAGCAGCTTTCTCGTCACACGCCCCAGGTGCTGTCCTTGCTTCTGGTTCGATCTGAGACGCATGGCTCCCCCCTTGCAGGCCTGAGCTCGGCTTTCCTGATTGATCCCGGGTTCCCCTGTCAGGGGCCGCCGGGAGGCCGGAATCTCTGCTGATGTATGAACCCCACTGGGGGCGGGGAGCAAAGTGGCCACCCTTTTGTCTGTGCTCTGTGGGAGGGGGCGTGCAGGGAGTGAGGGGCAAGGATGCTCGCGTGCTTCAGGCATCATTCCCAGCAAGCATCCTTACGCGGCCGGGTGGGGGACACCCCTCTAGCCGCCATCTCGCCTGGTCCTTTCAGGCTGCAGACTCAGCCCCCCACCCCTATCATTTATCGGTGGCGGAGGTGCCCGTGTCGCCTGCCCCTGAATAATCTATTGCTCGTGGCGGAAGGCTTGGAAGGCCCTAGGAAGTTCAAGATCGAAATAAAAGCTGAAATCCTACGCTCTGGAGAGAGCACTGATGCTAACATTTTGTTCTGTTCCTGGGAGAGGAGTTGAAAGCGGGGGGCGGCGGGGGGGGGGTCTGTGCACATCTTCTGTTCGGTTTTTATTCCGAAATAATTACAGCCTCAGGAGAAACGGCAGCAGCACAAAGGGCCCCCGTGCGCCCTCCCCCGTGGTGGCATCTTACAGAAGTCGTTTGCATTATTAGCAAGGCCAGGACCATGGTATCTGCATGGCTCCATGGCCGGACTGGAGACCCTTACTCAGATGGCGTCTGTCCTTCCCCGAACTCATTTCTGTGCGTGCGCGTGGAGTTGTATGAGATTCCGTCACGTGGATACAGTTGTGATGTGTACTTTTAAAAACCTATCTTGCTATTTAGAGCCGTTTTTAGATTTACAGAATTCCTGAGGGGGCAGTACAGAGTTCCCAGAGTTCCGTAAACCCGCTCCTGGTTACCCCGTTGCTAGCTTCCTGGAGTGGCATTGCCTTTTTGTTACAATTAATGAGCCAACGTTGACACATTACATTAACTAGAATCCACGCTTTTTTTCAGATTTCCTTAGCGTTCACCTAATGTCCTTCTTCCGTTTAAGAATCCTAAGACACACTTTTCAAAAAATTTTACCACAGAGTATTCCTCTGGTTTGTAATTCCACCTTCTTTTCCCCCCCGTGAGATGTTGAGAATATCTTTTTATTTCAGTGACTGCTCTT
>NW_011889049.1:565997-584831 GCF_000151845.1 Pteropus vampyrus
GCACACCTGGCATGCAGCAGGTTCTCAGTGGTGGCGACACTGTCATTTATTTAATATGTTTATTAAGCACCCTGAGCGAGAGTGACGAGCGGGATGTAGGCTGGGAACTGGAGAGGAGGCAGGCCAGGAGTGCTGTGTCTGGGGGCGAGGGCTGGGCCCGCGCACCCCCGGCAGCCTGCCGCGTGCCTGGGAGCTGGGGCGTCAGCTGTGCATGGGGCACGGCTCAGAGGGCCCTGAGCAGGCGTGAGAGTCTGCTACTCTGTCGTGTCTATGTAAGGGGAAGGAAGCCCGCCGTGCAAGCGTCTGTGAATGACTTCCTCTAATGTTGGCAGCATGCGTTTGTGTAGGGCTTTGAGCACTGCTGAGTGAATCCTGGGTGCTGGCGCCTGCCGAGCCGCATGCTGGCGGGCACCTCAGTGACACGGGAGCAGCTGGGGCCCTGCAGGGTGAACGGCATGCTGGCAGGGCTGTGATGGCAAGGGAGGGGCCTGGGATCTGTGCTCCTGAGTCACAGGGCCTGTCCACATCTCCCGAGGTCCTTGCCACTCCCCTTGCAAGTCACTAATGCCCGCTGAGCATCCTAATCCCCTAGTGCCAGCCAAGGATCAGGAAGCGGGCCCCACCCCACGGCTCCCGTGTCGGAGACCTTGGGCAGAACAGGCCGGATCCTTGGGGTGGTGCCAGTTAAACAGGAAGGAGGAGGCGCTGACCATCCCCCTGGGACGCTGGGACCAAGCCCCGTTCCGGATGAGTTCCGAAAGGCCACCTCTGGCGGCAGTCATCCTCCAGGAAGCCTTTCCTCCCTGTTGCTAGTCGAAGCCACTTGCTAGGTGACCTTGGTGATCACTTGCTTCTCAGGGGCTCCAGGTGGAAAAATGGATGACCTGTGGATGACCAGCATCCTTCTGCATAGCTTCCATGCCAGTCCCTGGGTGAGGACCTGACCTGTGACCCCATTTAGCTCCAGAATCCCTGTGATGGGTCCAGCTTTGCGGATGTGGAAAGTTTTAGGCAGACCCAGCCCTCCTGGCTGGTGCACCCCTCAGGGCAGGCGAGGGCCACCGAATCATTCCACGGTGACGAGCCCCCGGCAGGTGTGCCCTCGGCACCGGCTGCCTCCCTTCTTTGCCCTTCTCGCCCTAAATTCCCAGCCCAGCCTCTCTGATGCTCCCCATCGCATGCCTGGTGAACCCCCTGTGCCCGTCCCCTTCATCTCTGTCCTCTCCCTGCCCCCAGTCCGGATGGAACTTCGCTCAGCCTGGGCGGGCGGGGTATGTGTCAGATGTGGGGAGTGCTGCACGGCCAGCAGCTCGCTCCCCAGATCCAGGAAGGATTCGCACTGAGATCTAACTGCTCCTGCTGTGGAGCACAGAAAATCCCCAGAGCCACTTTTCCTTATTTGTGGCGCTGCCCCGGGGACAGGGGGTGGCCGTGAGGGGGTGGCAGTGACTCAGATGCAAAAGCGGCAGCCGTGCGTGCCCTCCGTCAGTGAGGATGTCCGGTCAAGATCGCGGGTTCCCGGTGGCAGCTTCAGAACCGGCCATCCCCATCTCGTCCTTCGTATACCAGGCGGACGAGCTGCAGAATTCCAGCAAGGCGGATCTGGAGACCTCCTTGGCCAACCCCTCATTCGCTTGGGGCTGTAGAGAGCTTGTAGAGACCAGAGGTGTTCTGCAGGCCCAGAGCTGGGGCGGGGCAGGGGGACTTGCTCAGATGGCCCAGCAGGTGTAGCGGGCCATACCTAGGATTGCCCATCTCTGTCCCCCACCCTTCCATGGGGTGGCATAGAGGGTGTCGAAGGTCTGGGGTGGGATCGTGGTGACGGATACATTCAGGGACAGTGGCTGTAGAGACCGAGTCCTTGTGGACGGCTGCCCCACCCCCAGCCACAAACTCCTGCCAGGCGGCTGTGGAGGGCAGGGGCTTTTGTGTCTTGGGAGCTCGCGCTGTTTACGGCAGAGGGGTAGGCATAAGTTGGAGCCGGATGCTGCTGCCAAGGGTCCCTGCCCAGGAAGGATGTGCTGGCTCCGGGCTGGGACTGCTGGGGGCCTCATCACTGACCGCCAGCTGTCAGCAAAGCCTTGTTTAGCCTGCTCCTCTGTGGAGAAACTGAGACCCAGAGTGACTGACCCTGGAAGGCTGTGGCCTCAGCCGATGCCCGCACGTTGGACAGCTGAGGGTCCTGTGCTCCCGCGTGAGACCCCGTAGCCCCTCTGAGGGGCTGGAACGTGGGGCCCAGAAGCAGCACCCCTTTCTTCGTCCTCTCGGGCTGCTGTGACAGAATGCCACCAGCTGGCTGCTTGTGACCAACAGAAAATTACCACTCACAGTTCTGGAGGCTGGAAGTCCAAGGTCAAGCCGTCAGCACGGTCGGATTCTGCTGAGGGCCCGCTTACTGAGTCACAACTGGCTCCTCCTCACTGTGCTCTCAGTGGCGGAAGGGACAAGGGCGCTCTCCGGGGTCCCTTTCATGAGGGCACTAATCCCACTGGCGGGGCTCCACCTTCGTGGCGTAAGCACGTCCCAAAGGCCCCCTCTCCTCACACCGTCACCTTCGGGGGTTAGAGTTTCAACATGTGAATTTGGGGGGACACAAACAGTCAGACTTCTGGCATCTCCCAACCCTCAAGCCAGGTAGAGCCCGCTCCCCGGGGACCCGTCACCACTGGTGTCCACCGAGGGTGCTCAGCGAGGTGTGGGCGGCAGGGCTGGGCTGGGCGTGCTGGGGGGGTCTCAGGAGACATTAAGCTGTGTGTGGGCGGTGGCCGACTCTGCCTGAAACAGTACAGCTGTAGTTGTCCCCTCTGGCAGGAGGTTCTGTCCTTGACCTTCACACGTGGTTTATCTCATGCTTACCATGATGTCCCCAGCTTGGAGGTCACTGTCATTCCATCTTATGCACAGGGCAGGTGGGGCTCCGAGGTCCAGCAGCCTGGTCAGGGCGGTCCTGATGCCTCCTGGCCCCGCAGTCCTGGGGTGTGCGCCCCTGTCAGCTGCTAACTGAGCACCTGATTCATGGTCATCTGTGGAACGCCCGTTTCCACGCTCCTGGGATTCTTCTGGAAGCAAGACAGACTGAGGTCTTGTTGGGGAGACAAACTAGAAAACAAATCAGTGGGCCGGATGGGTTCCTAGATGGGTGGGGGCCAGGGAGGCCGAACAGCAGGTGGTGGTGGGGTGGCATCTGCAACTGGGCCACCTGGACGGGGGCTCGGATGGTCAGAAGCTGCCTCTGGAGGCTTCCCAGCCAGCGGAGGATGTGCAGGCTGGGCGGAGATGAGCCCGGGACTTTCCAGGAATAGGCCAGAGGCCACGGTGGCTGGAGTCTGGTGACCCAGTGGACAGAGTGGGTGGAGCTGCTGGCTTTATCTAAAGCCGTTCAGAGGTGTCACCATCTCCCTTACACTTCTCGAGGCTCTCTGGTTTCCCGGTGGAGGATGGGCCTGGGGAGGGGTGTGGGGTGCCTACACTGGAGGCCCCGAGGGTGACAACTTCCAGTCTCCTCGTGAAAAACGGAGGGGCGGGGTAGCAGCGATGGTGTGAACAACACGCATTACATCTTGGAACAAACTTCATTTCTGAAGGGGGCGCGGCCGTCCCCCGGGGATAGAGGGACGTGCAGGCGGGCCCCCGGCTTGGCTATTCGCAAACACGGCTGGGCCCTGCCGGGTGGCCGTGATGGGACCAGGCTCCCAGAAAGAAGCCCACCTTTGGGTTCCTCTGGGGCCCCTGCAGACGTGGGCCTGCAGGCTCAGGAGAGTACGTGGGGGTCTGACTTCGAGACGTCCAGGGGCTGGGTTGGGGGGCGTACAGGATGCTGTGTGCATTCCCTGGACCTCATGCTCCTGGAGACGGCCTGTGGGACCCGGGTGCCCACTCTGAGCAGTTTCCAGCTCCAGCTCCGTCGCCTGTACCCATCACCTGACCCTCCAGCCCCTCCCCCTGCGGCTCTGGGCCACATGGCGAAAGGGCTGGAAGCTGGGCAGGGCTGAGGTTCACGCATCAAAGGCGGGTGGGAGGGGCGAGCGGGATGTGTGGCTCTAACCAGCCTGGTGGAGCCGGCTCATGAAGATGAAAACGGTCGCAAGAACCTGGAGCCCAGCCCTGAGCCCTGCCGGCTCGAGTATTTACATCTGAAGGCCCGGGACAGGCTGCAAATTACCCTGCGCCTGTGATTCAATTTCCCGTCCACCTTTCTCCCTGAGGAGTTCCTGGCATCATCAATCTTGCTGCAAATGGTGGGCAGGAAAGAACCCGAGGATCTGCAGAGCTCACGAATATCCGTGGACCGTGTTGGGTCCTCCCGGAGGGCGAGGGCCCGGCCTGCTCCCCTCTGAGCGTCCCGCCCAGGGACCCCCGGGGACCACTGCCTTGCAGCTGGTTCTCCACGTTTTACTGCTTATCTGTCAGTGGGGCTGGCAGCTCCGGTGTGCGAACTCAGCACCACGCGTGTCTGAGAGGCCTTTGCTCATCCTCGCCATCGGAGCTGGGCGTTCTTATAAATCGGTGGCCGCTCCTGTTGCTGCCACAGTAGGCTCGGCTGGCAGGCCTTGGCTGGATGCCCCGGGAGGGGCTGCATTCCCCAGTGGCAGTTCTGGAAAGGCTGGTCTTCGGGGCCCTCCCGGGCCCTCCCGATGGCTGCGTCTCTGTCGACCCTGCATCTGTGGTGAGAAGGCTGGTGGTCCCTGTCGCTGAGCTTCCTCGTCTTCATGCCTCCCCGTGTGTTGGGGTGAGGTCTCTGTGGGGCGGTTTGCTGGAGGGAGTGTGCTCCTGGCAGGCGGAGGGCTGGCGGGTCTGGATGGGCAGTGTGGCTGGCCTTGCTGCTTGAAGTCCAGGGGGCGGGGTGGGGGGCGGTGGGCGGTGCCTTTCCATCTCCCTGCGGGGTCCCGCAGTGCCCGCCAGCCCAGGCTGGAGCCCGTGCCCACCCCACCCCTGGGCCTGCCTCCACTCCCCTTTGTTGCCCTCCATTTGTATCTGTGGCCTGGGTCTTCCCGGTCCTCCTCCAAAGCTGGGTGTGCCCACGTGGGCAGTGGCCCTGAGGTTAACATCTAGATAAGGGGTGTCTGGCTCTGGGTGAACCCCTCGTTCCCAGGGGCCTGCAGGGCCTATCTCGAGGTCCTGGAATGCATTTCCGTTTCTCTCTCCTGGCCTGGTGGGTTCTAGCCCCGCACCCTCCTCTGACCCTCGCTGCTGACCTCCGGCAATGTCCTGCTTTCCTGTCACCACCTCAGAAGGCTTAGCTGCTATAACTGTCTCAAATCCAACCCCTCTCCCCCCAGAAAAGTGGGAGCATAAAAGACAAGTCGCCAGCCCCTGCTGCCCTGGACGCTGCCTGGACCACCTGTGCTTCCTCATCTGTAAAGTGTGGTTAATAAGGGACTCGCATCATAGGGTCCAGCGCGGGGCCCGGCATGCAGGCCACCCCCACTTGCCTCCACATCCCTAGCCTGCTGCTAGGAAGCGCTGTCTGGGGCCCGGTGGCGGCTGCTGTGTGGCCTTGAGTTGGCCATTTAACCTCTCTGCCTTTTTCCTTGTGGGTCAAGTTGGGGAATTGCTAGAACCTTCCTCATTGTAGGATGCGGTGAAGCTGGATGGGATGAGGTGAGTGAGGTGCGAGGTATGTAGGGAGCGGGGCCGTGCCAGCTGCATGTGATGTCACTCCCTCTTGGGGATTTCTGTCTCAGGAAGGCGCATTTCCAGCCTCATGTCAAACGTTCCCTCTTTGGAGCTGTCCCCGCCCCCACATCCTGCACACAGCCTGGGCGGCCAGCTTAGGCCGGCCCTCAGCCCGGGGTCCTCCTCACCAGCTCCAGCATTAGTACGTGTCCTCAGCGAGCCCACATCTGGGCTCGGAGCCCTGCCCTGGGACAGTGGCCATAACAGTGATGGTGGTCCCAGCCCCGGGGACAGGTGCTGTGCTTGGTGCTCTCGCTCAGTGCAGCGCCTCGGAGGTGTACAGCGCTGACCGGGTGCCTCCGACCCTGATGAGGCCGCCCGGGGTGGTACTCTGGGGCTGGAGGTGCCCAGGTTCAGGTGTCGGCTCTGGCGTGTCCTGGCTCCGTGGCCTTGGGCAGCCTCTTGCCTTCTTGGGATCTCTCTGGGTAGGTGGTGTTGATTTCCTGGCACCAGGGGCCAGCCTGTATAACTGCTTAGGTCCCCTGGCCATGGCGGCGTGCTGCCGTGGGGCAGGGCTGTCCTCTCAGCTTTGGGACACATGGAACACCTCCCAGCTGCGTCAGCTGAGTGCACACCCTGCTGGCCCAGTGCTTCGGAAAGCAGAGCCACGGGTCGTGAGGTTCCCGGGTGCTGGTGTTGGCTCCTGTGGCTGGGCCGTCCTGGGTGTTAGATGGACTCGAGCCTTCCTTCGGGGAGAAGGCAGATGGGTCTTGTGGGTCTTGGGTAAAGAAGCACTTCACATGGCTGGCTTGGGGACAATCTGGACGGTCAGGCCGAGAGCTGAGACCTGACCTTCCCTCTGGCCTGCCTCCCAGCAGTGGCCTCTCCTGGGACCCGCGGTCAGCCCACCCACGATTCCGAGGCCGGTTCACCCGCTGCTGTGCCAGGCACCAGCCTCCTCGAGAGAGGGGGCCTGCCTGCCCTCCAGGACCACTTTCAAGGTGGAGCGAGGGTGGAGACCGCCCAGAAGGCTGGTGGGAGCCCCTCCTCCTCCCCCCACCCCGACTTCAGCTCCAGTTCTGCCTGTGACGCACTAATCCTCCCTCTGCTGACGGCCTGACTGAAGTCACGTTTCATCTGCCCTTTCCTCGGAGCCTGCGCCTGGCTTTTGGCCAAACCGCTAATAATAATGCCACTCGCAGTCGTCCTTGCATTTGCGGGATGCACGGCCCCAGGAAGGCCCGGCCTTGTCCTCCCTGAGCCCCGCCCCCATCCGCCCCTCGGTGTCCCTCTGATGCCGGCACTCGGTCCAGCAGCCCCTTCTCTCCTGGGCAGTGTTCTCATGTCCTTGCCTGCCTGTCGGGGAGGCGCTGTCTTCTGAGCGTGTGCAGGTGTCCTGGGGTCACAGTAGAGGGCAGGGCAGCTCCGGGCCTTGGGGCGGCTCTGAGTGTGGCTGTGGGAGGGCAGAGGGGCTCAGCTCTGGGGCCCCGCCCTACCTGAGGCTGTGCTGGGTGTGCTGGGTGTGCTGGGTGTGCTGGGTGCCCTGGGCAGACCTCTGGGCAGCCGGCGTGGGGCTCAGGCTGAGGTTCCAGCTCATCCCCTGCCTCTGGCTGCTTGGGGCTTAGAGATCAGAGCCACCTTGGTCTCTTCTTTTCAGTGGAGGCTGAGGGACAATGAAGTGACTGAGGAGCCCCGGGAGCCGACCGCCACCTGCAGGGGGCAGGCACCCCGGCCAAGGTGGGGGCGACAAGACTTGGCGTGTTGGGCCGGACTCCTGTCCAGGTGTCAGGGTGGCTGCTGGGCGTGGGGTGGGGTTTGTTCTGAGCCCTCTGGGGTCAGAGCATTGCTGCCCTGACGACAGTCAACCGTGAGGCTCCCTGGCTGTAAACGGGTGCGGAGTTCATAGGGCCAGTGGGAGGACGTTTATATCTCAGGGACCTTGGCCCCTTGCTCACTCTCCAGGAGGGTGTGACCAGGACCCCAGCTCCCGGGCTGGGGGGAGGGGATGCAGGAGGCTGTGGGTCTGAATGGGTCAGCCTGGGATGCAAAGTCTGAGACCCATCCAGGGTGATGTGGGTAGCTTACGCCACCGCCCAGACCTCAGTTTCCCCATCCATAAAACAGGGCAACGACAGTGCCCACCTCGCAGGTCTGAGGTGATTCATGTGACACGCTTGGCACAGTGCCTGGCACGCAGTAAGTGCCAGGTCGACTTCGGCAGTGGTGGCGATGGCCGTGAGCCAGCCTTCCGCAGTCTGTGCTCAGGAAAGGCCCGTTTCCCTTTGCAATGGCGTTTAGCTCGAGTGTGCTGCCGGGGGAGCCGAGGACCCCTCGCAGCATCCACAGCATCCACAGCTAACCGCCTGGGACTTTCTGTGAAGAGGTGGGGGAGGGGTGTTCATCGGTCTGCCTTCCCTTGCCTTGGGGCCTGGGGTCGCCAGTGTGTCCCTCCTGTGTCTACCCCGCCCCCCGCCCCCCAGGCCTGCTGGATGTCTGTTTATGTTTGTGGCTTTTCCGGTGTCTTTTTCTGCTCGGATTGGGCTGCCCAGTGTAGATCCTTCATTAGTGGAGCAGCCAGACAATGATTATTAAGCCTCGGGGCTGGCTGGCGGGTACTGGCGTCCTGCTGGGCTCCGAGTCCATCCCAGGGTCGGGAGTGGGAGGGAGTTCTCCCCAGCTGCCCGGGCACAGCCTGCCCACCTTTCAGCCTGGGCCTGGGCCCGCACGCCCCGCTGTCTTGTGGCTGCATAAGCCATGGGGGCACGTGCTGCTCTGGGGTCAATGCACTTGGAGTGTCGGTGGTCTGATTTTTAGGCCTCCAGTTACTCTCGAGCTGGCATTTGTCCCAGGTCAGCTCTGCAGGTTTTGGGTTGTCTCTTGGGGAGGGCACTAGGCTGTCTGAGTTTTAAGGGGAGGCCGAAGGCCCTTCTCCACGTTTCCCACTCTCAGTACAGTGGGGGGCATTGTGTGCCAGTGAGGTGCCGGGCCCGGCAACCCCGCTCCAGGCCTCACTCAGGTCTCCTCCCCGCAGGCACTTGCTTCATGACCCTGGAGATCTTCTCAGAGCCTGAGCCCTGGACTGGGGTGGCGGGGGAGAGGGCCACCTTGAGGAAGGTACAGCACGTCGAAGCACACTGGATGGGCACGTAGGACACTGCAGTGCTGGCCGGCTGGTTTGGGAAGGGCCGGTTATTGCTTGTGCCTCTTTCCTCGGCAGCCGGAGGTCCCCGGTGCCTGGCACAACCCTTCCTGGCTGACATTTCAAAACCATCCCCCTCGCCCTCCCCAGCAGGTCTGGGAGTGCAGAGGGAGCCCCAGCCCAGCGCCTCAGCAAGACTCAGCCACCTCCCTCCCTCAGCTTCCTCCTCCCCACTGGGCCCCTCTGCCCGCCTGGGCTCCCCCTCTCCACCCAGCACCCTGCTGCTGGGCTGGGGTTTTATCGAGACTGCCCCTGGTTTTTAACTCTTGGGCCTTCACTGGGGACGGAGAGGGGTGCTGGAGCCGTGCTCTGCTGTGCAGGCTTGTGGTGTTCACAGCCCCCCTGCCACCTTCGCCGTCACGGGGAGGCATCAGTGCTTGGCCACGCGATGCTCTCGGTGGGGCGTGGGGCTCCGGGCCTAGGCGGACACCCTGGGCACAAATCCTGGTGCCCTCATTTGCTGAATTGGTCATTTGTGGACACTCTCTGATCCTGTTTCTTCAATTGGAAAACACGAGACCTTAATATAAGCTAGGGGAAAAGTGCAAATTAAAACCACATTGAGATATCATCTCATTCCTGTCAGAATATCTATTTTTAATAAATCAACAAATAAGCGTTGGCGAAGATGTGGAGAAAAGGGAACCCGTGTGCACTCTTGGGGAGGTTGTAAATCGGTGCAGCCACTATGGGAAAGCGTTTGGAGGTTCCTCAGAAAATTAAAGCTAGAACCACCATATGACCCAGCAATTGCACTTCTGGACGTTTATCTGAAGAAACCCAAAACACTCATTCAGAAAGATGCATGTGCTCCTCTTCACGGCAGCGTTATTTACCAGAGCCAAGAAACGGAAGCAACCTAAGTGTCCGTGGGTAGACAGTTGGATAAGGAAGCTACGGTACTTACACGCAGCAGAATGTTACTCAGCCACAAAAAAGAATGAAATCTTACCGTTTGTGACAACACAGGGGGACCTCGCCGGTATCGAGCTAAGGGAAATAAGTCAGACGGAGAAAGACAAATGCCATCCGTTTTCACTTCGATGTGGAATCTAAAAAAAAAAACAAAAAATAAACAAGCCAAACGGAAACAAACTCCTAGCTATAGAGGACAAACCGATGGTCACCAGATGGGAGAGGGGCTGGGGGGCGGGGTGGCAAAGGTGAACAGATTAAGAAGTACAAATCGCCGGTTATAAAAATAGTCCCAGGGATGTGAAGTACGGCATGAGGAGCTTGGGCAATGACGTTGTAGTAACCGTGTGTGGTGCCGGGTGGGCCCTCGTCGGGGAGATCACGTTGTGAGTTGTAGGGGTGCCTAATCACTGTGCTGTACCTCTGAAACTAATGTAATCCGGTCTGCCCGCTGCGAATGAAAAGTAAAAACGTGAGCGAGACCAGCTCTGAACTCCGAACGGGAGCGTGGGCTGGTCAGCAGGGCCGCGGTGCGCGCCCCACGACATGGTGAGTCTTGAGCGCGCGTCTGTGAACCTTCACGCCTTAGAGAGCCTCGCAGCGAGCTGCGCAGCTGGAGCGTTCGTTTATCAGTGGGCACGTCCCCGTGCCCGCCCCCGGGAGGGTGAGCCGCCGGGGACAGGAGCCACGGGAGCACCGTCCCCGAGCGAGGCCCGGGTGACGCGGGCGGTGCACCTTGTTCGTCTGGGGCCCCGGTCACCCTCTGGCTGCCTTCTCACTGCCTGCCCGGGCCTGCCCTGCACCTTGGCGCCCATGTGAGGACTGCAGGATGCAGGGCGGCCCCCGTCAGCCGAGTGGCACCCGGCAGCTCTCCCTTGGGGACACCGTACCTGCGCGTTCTGAGTCTTGGGGACCTAGTCTGGGCCTGCGAAGCCACCATGGAGCAGTCCGAACCCTAGGAACTAGTCTCTCTGCCTGCAACTTGTGATTGCCAGCAGACGGGACGCAGCTTCTCAGCCCGGGGGCTATGAGAGGACGGGGTGGACTGGGCCGTGGGAGAAGTTAGGGGTGAGGGGAGTTAATGCAGCATGTGGGGACCAGGGACCTGGGAACTGTCCCCAAGTGGCTGCACTTCAGTTTGAGCTGGCTCTCGTTGGCAAGCCCAGCGTGGGGACAGTGCGATCAGTGGCCCGTGACTAACCCCGAGTGCATCCGCGTGGCCGTGTGCTCAGAGGCCCAAGGCCACCTGGGGAGGGTCCGTTTCCCCTTCTCTGGGGCTGGTCCCGGGGCCTCCGCTGCCACCCAGATTCTGGGCATTTGCAGAGCATTCCGTGGACGAGCGCACGTTCCGCGCTGCCTTCTCCTGCGTCTGCTCCCCCAATCCCCTCCCCCGCCCGGTCTCCCCCTAAGCCGACTCGGTCTGTCCAGAAGGCCTCAGGTTGGCTGGGTGCCCATCTTTCTGTAAGGACAATTTAATTTGGACGGTCACCGAGGGGACTTAACAGGCTGGACATTGTTCCCGGTGTCATGAGATGGGCCTGGACGAACCAGCAACCAGCTGCTGCCTCAGAGTCCCGATGGCCTTAACCAGACACTCGCTACGAGCAGACGGAGCCAGGCATCACACCGTCCCTGCGGGGTGGGGGTGTGTGTGGCATGGGCGCGGCAGATGAGCCCCTGCCTTCAGGGACAGGTGATGGAGGCCGATTGGGAAGAGGTTACCTGCTGAGACAAGAATCGGAAAGAGCTCGAGGCACTGGTGCAGAGGGCAGATAGCCAAAGAGCATTCGCCTCTGGGGAGGCAATCCCGGAGGGCTTCTTGGAGGAGGGGGCCCTCAGAAAAGTGCCAACTTGTTTCTGCAGAACCCGACCCTGGGATGCACCTGTCTAGCTGTGGGGTGGGCCCAGGCAGGTAGGGTGTGCTCTGGGGTCAGCCATCCTGGGGGTGGTGGTGGGGGCAGCAGCAGAGCTAAAAGGCCTCCAGCTGGCTAAGTCCTTCACTTCAAAGGACAATGAACAAACCAGAAAACTTTTCTCACCTTCTAATGGAAGACGGATGGTCCGATGCGTGCTAAGGAAGTGCGAATGTGTCCAGCCCCTGTGGGGCGCCGTCTGGTAATGCTTAGAAGGTTGCAAAGGCTCGCCCCCTTTGGCCTGGCAGGTTCACCGCTGGGAGTTCATCCTACAGGTAAACTGGCACACGCAGGCCACTCACTGCAGCAGTGCTTGTGAGATAGCCCAGGGGTCCGCTGCCACGGACCGGTGCCCGCCACCCCCAGCCACTCTAGAGGCCATCCTCAGAGGGAAGACGTGACTTCAGCATCATCTGGCTCATGTCCAGGAGAGGCACAGCTGACCTGCTCTCGCGTGTGGTGTCCATCGGCCCGCTCGCCCGTGGAGAAGCGTGCTGGGGGTGCTGGCACGTGGGGGCCGGGGCGGCCCATGGGAGGGGGTGGTTTACATCTGTCTGCTGGCAAGAACCGCGCTGTGCCTTCTGCCAGCATTGGGGGACATGGTGCCTGGCACCTCCCTGCCCACTCTCGCTCTGTCTGTCCCAGTCTCCGATGCCGAGTGACCACTGAATCACTCGGTGGTTCTGCCTGCTCCCCTGGGGGGCGGGTACACCTGCCCTAGCTACACTGATGGACTCGCTGTACCCTGAGCTGCCTGTGCCTGAGGGCTGGGGACCAGGGAGCAGTCAGGGCAGGGGCTGGCGGGTGTGGCTTGGGCCAGTTCCCATGTGTCCTGCCCACAGCCTGCTGGGGTCGGACAGGATGAGTGATTGGCTTGAAGAGGCTGCCGGCCACGCCGCGCCATCTGGCGGGGCTATTGTGGACCACACAAAGGATGGTGCACGGTGAGGCAGGGGCTGGCCAGGAGTGGACAGACAGCAGGAGGGGGTACGCGGCCTCCCAGGGCACACCTGGCCGGTGGGAGCCGGCACGTTTGTTCCTGCCGTGACCTGGGCTTCAGAGCACAGATCTGGTTTCTCGCTTCCTGCAGGGCGGGGGGTTGGGGGGGCGTGGGGCAAAGGATGACTCCCCCCAAATCTTTGGCTAGAATGCTTTAAACAACTCTGGTTCTGAGCTGATTTATTGCCCTGCTAAGATGCAAAGGCAGTTTTATGTACTAGGTAATTAAGTGGCATTATAGACGGCTGAAAGTAAGTGGCTGCTGTTTTAATAATTAAAATAAATGACCCCTCGACTGCTTCTCAGCTCGATACTGTTTTCCCTCAGTGTCAAGACCCTGGAGAGAGACAGTGGGAGTGTGTGAGTGTGTGCACGTCTGTATGTGTGTACGCGGGCGTGAGCAAGTGCGACTGCATACCTGTGTGCGCATGTGCACGCACGTGTGTGCGCACACGTGGGCCTGAACGAGTGCATGCACGTGCATGTGTGTGTGAGTGTGAGCTGCTCAGGGGGAGGACGAGGCGGCCCCTTTCAGGTCCCTCGGGTGCACACGCCACTTGGGGCAGACAGAGCCCCGTCCTGGATAAGCTGTCCCCCCTTTCCTGAGGCCAGGCTAAGCATCATCTCCCGTGGGGCAACCCTGATTCAAGCCCCAGCTCGGGCGCCATGTGGCCTGGGCTAGGCTGCCCCTCATCAGAGGCTCGGTCTTAGTCCCTGTGTGACAAGGCGACTGTGCGCATGTCACATGCCCCGTGCCGGGTGCCCCACGGGAGATGATGCTCAGCCTGAGGGGCATGGAGCTCCAGCTCTGTGTGGGCACTGGGCGAGAGTTCGTGGAGGCACAGATGGACTAGGCCTGCCACTGCCCTCAGGGTCGGAGTGACCCTTAGGGATGCCAGAGTGGAGAAAGGTCATGGGCAGCAGAGACAAAATTGGGAGCAGGACCTGGAGCCCGGGGAGGGACCTGGCCCGCTGCCAGCTGAGTGTCTGTGCTACATCAGCTGCTGGCTCAGGGCTGCCAGGCCCTGGGGGTAGTGGGCCAGCCGGCTGGAGAGTGACATTCTATTCTCTTCTGTCCCAGACCATGCCATTGTTTTCTGGAAGGGTAGCCTTCCCCAAAAGACATGGCACAATGTGTCCTCAGCCGCGTGGGGCCAGCCCTGGGCAGGATGCCTGCCGGGCCTTTCTGGGGAAGGAGGGAGGTAAAGAAAGCAGGAGCCCCCCCCCCCCCTTAGCGCCTCTGTGCTGAGGGCCTAGCCTGAGTGGCCCAGGCTGAGGGGAGACGAGGAGGGGACACACGTGTCTCTGGAGGTCAGGGCACCCAGTGAGTGTTCATGCTCTCCATGTACTGTGTCCTACAAATTGAGTTTAATTTAATCTCACCAGCGCTGCAGCAAAGATGATTCTTTCACAGTTGGGAAGTCACAGCTCAGGGACCTTCAGATGCCAAAGTCACAAAGTCCTGCCCTCCCTCGTGGCCCCGTCCACGCATCGTCCATCTGGCCTCCCCGCCAGCGTTCCCTTGGCCCCGGCATGTGCCGGGAGCTCATGGTTCTCTGGGCTGGGCCGACTTCACACCACCTCCCAGCCCCAGCCCGGCTGTGATTTGCAGCCTGGGGGAGCCAGGCCCCAGCTGAGCCTGTGTGCCCGGCCACGCACCTCCCTCATCCTGGGCCTTGTGCCCGGCCACGCACCTCCCTCATCCTGGGCCTTGGTGGTTCTCGCCTGTGCAGTTCCGGCCGTGGCCGTGTCGTGACGTGGGAAGGAGTGTCCGTGGGTCGTGGGTTGTGACTGGGCTGAGCTGGGCTCCCAGGCAGAGGCGTGGCTTGTCTGAACGCAGGCCCTGCCCACCCCGGCACCGCCCAGCCCTGGAGGGTGCATGCTGTTTTGATCCGTGGGTCCCACCCCGTCTGTGGGCTCCCTTCCCTTTGCCTCTTCGAGCTCGGAGGACAGGCCCTTGTCTGCAGGGTCCGTGATGCCAGGGCCCAGCGTGGAGGGGGCACCCAGTGTCCGTGCCTGCGTCTGCCCATCCGGGGCACAGCCGCGGGTCCCCGGGCTCTGTGGTTGGAGGCCCTGGCTGGCCCCAGCGCCTCTTCCCCAACTGCGTGTCCCTTCAAGCCGGGTAACTGGAGCAATGCCAGTGTGGTTTGGTTGCCAGAGTAACTCGCCCAAGCTCGTGCCGTCCCAATGCTCAGATCCAGACACGCCGGGGCTTAATTCTGCCTATCACAGCAGTGGCAGCTGTGGGAAGGTTATCCTTGGGCGCTGCTGCTTCTCCTGATGGACCCCCGGGCTGCCAGGGACAGCGGGCACAGCCCCCGAGGCTGCCCGTGAGCGCCCTGCCCTCAGAGCTGCAGGCCTGAGCCCTCCCTCCTGCTGGGGGAAGGGAGGGACCAGCAGGCCCAGAGGGGAGGCTGGGTGCAGGGTTGACGGGTCCGGGCCTGTGGACTTGCTGCCGCCTGTCCCCCACCCTCCCAGCTGGGTGATCCCTGAATGTCGGAGCTGGGCAGAGGTGGGCGGTGGGTGCTGCGAGCCCGCGGACGGCCCTGAAGATCCAGCAGATCCCTGCCCAGCCCCAGGAGGTGTGACAGTCGCATCTTCGCTTGGCTCCCCTCTCTGCTCAGCACTGGGTGGGACGGGCCCAGGCACGCGGGTCTCCCTGCCCCCACGACTTCGGGTCCGGGGCGGCCTCTTCACGTCTGCCCTTTCGGAGGCCCTGTTGGCTGTGGGTCCCGGGGAAGCAGAGCCGTCTCGGGTTGTCGGCCTGTCGGGAGTCCTGGGCGTGAGTGACGTGGAGGCCGTGGTGGCCGTGGTGCCTGCCCGTGCCTGGTCTCCGCCTCGGTGTCTGGGTGGAGGTCAGCCCCATCGCGCGGTGGGCGGCATGCCACAGACCCTCCGCACCGAGTGCAAGCCTGGGGGTCAGTGGCTCTTAGGCTCTGTCGAAAAGGGCAGGGGCGCCCCCTTCGCAAACACTGCCCCCCTCTCCTCCCAGGGAATCGGGTAAAAAGGACAGGAGACCGTGTCCCAGTGCCTGGCCCAGGCGTGGTCAGCTCTACGCTGGCTAGGTTGTGTGGGTCTCAGGGTGGGGGTGCCTTGCCAGGAGCCGAGAAGCAGGGCAGATGTCTTCTCGTTCAGCTCGCTGGGACCCACAGCAAGGGGTGGCGGGCCTGGCACAGAGGCCACGGGTGCCCCCATGCTGTGCCCTCGGAGGCAGGCTCACTGAGGGCTCTGGCCTGCGGCCGCAGCAGGACATGGCCAGGTGGAGGTGGCTCTGTGGAGCATGGCTGTCTTCCTGTTACGTCTGTGGCCTGGGAGCTGGGGCAGCAGTTGGCCCACCCCCGGGCCATGGCGGGCGGTGGGCAGGCCCCGGGCTGGGTGGGCCCTGGCTTCTCATCCCCGCTCTGTGCCTTCCTGTGGGGCTCAAACCCTCCCCGGACCTCGGTTCTCTCTGCAGAAGGGGTTTCTCAGGCTCCCGTGGGCTCCAGCGTCAGGGCGGAGCTGGCATGGCTGTGATTAAACCACTGCATCCTTGGGGGTCAGTGGGAGACCAGCTTGGACTTTTCCTGAGTATGTGATCTTTCTCCAGGCCGTAGGGCGTGGGGCAGGGCGGGGCGGGGTGGGGTGTGCACTCGAATAGCTCCAGGGCCCTCTGAGCTGAGGTGTGCACCCTCATTCATTGGCATTTGAATGTCCCGGGGAAGGGCCTGTGGAGCCTGCTGGGTAGATCTGAGCCTCCAGCCTCCCCTGCAAAGTGAGCCTGGTACCCGTCACCTGGGGGGCGGGGGCGGGCTGCTCGGAGGGTCAGGTGAGTGTCCATCGGGCATCGGGAGTGGTGGAGGGCTCTAGAGTTGCTGTGTGAGGTGTTTGTCACTCCCCCTCCTGACCCCGTGGTTTCATTCAGGTGGCTTTGCCAGAGCTCGCCCGGTCTCTCTGTGTGTGTGATCGTCACCACTTCACAGAAGGGAAAACTCGAGACTCAGAAGGGTCGTGGGCTGTCTGAAGACCTCCCGCCCAGCCCCCCTGCCCCTGCCCCATGGAGCCGGCCCCGGCTGCCGTGTCTGAGCTAAGACACGTGTGGGCAAGTGTGAGGCCGCGTGTGCGGTCTGAAGACCCCTCTGCTCGCTGGGCTAAGCGGGGAGCCTTTGGTGGTATCCACTCGGGCAGCTCTGGGCTGAGAGCTCCTGGGTCCCTGTCCCTGGTGTCCAGGGAACATTGACCAGGGTGGCAGCTGGCGGGGGGAGGTCCAGGGGGCGTGTCATAAGCAGAGGAGTTGCATGGCCATGGCGGCGCGCAGCACGAGCCAGGCACAGATTTGACTGATGGACTTTTGTTTCTAAGAGGATACATATTCCCTAGAGAAAGAAGAAGATTTGGCAACGTAGAAATCAAACGAAAACACATTTAGCCCCGTCCCCCAGACCCTGCTCTGAAGATTTTTTCCCTGAGATCGAACTGTTTATTTTCTCCTCATGCATGCGTGTTTTAGCTGCCAGTCGTCTCGAAGTGTGTGTAATGTGGAATCTGGCTTTCTTCATACAACATCCCTCTTGGTCTTCATAAATCAGTGGCCACACAACATCCCTTCAAGTGAGTTAACTGGAATTTAGATAATAGTTGGACATAAATTGGACAGACTGTTTTCTGATGGCACAGGCAGGTACCTCTCATTCACAGCAGTGCTTTTGGCCGGCGGTGACCTTTGGCTGGGTGGAGTCGCAATTGGTTTTGGGGCTGTGGTTGCTCTGACTTACCTCCGCAGAAGTCCCTTCGGGAAATACAGCAAATGGCACTCAGGGTGGCTCAGGTTGGTGGTGGCACGGCGTGACTGGAATTTGCTCAGCATCTTCCCGTTTTGACCCTTAAAAATCTACGAGAAGGTGTGTTCGTTTCTCGGGGCTGCTGTACCAAATGAACGGGGGGCTTAACACAACGGAAACGTAGTCTCTCACGGTTCTGGAGAACCGAGGCCCGAAATCAAGGTGTCGGCGGGCTGGTTCCTCCTGGAGGCTCTGAGGGAGGGCGGACCCTTCCTCGGCTCTTCTGGCTTCTGGCGGCTGCCGGCCATCCTTGCCGTTCTGTAGCTTGTGGCCACATAACTGCCCTCCATCTTCACATGGCTCTTTCTGTGTCCCCGTGTCCTTTTCTGTGTCTTACATGGACACTTGCAGGGGTTTAGGGCCCTTCCTAATCCAGAATGACCTCAGCCGGATCCCTTCCTTGATGACGTCCGCATGATTTTATCAGGATAAGGTCACATTCTGAGGTTCTGGAAGAACATGAGTGTGGGGGGTGGGGGCAGGGACACGACTCTGCCCACTTCCGAAGGTCCGCATTGTCTCTTGTCCCCTGGGAGATGAAGGGTGCTGGGGAGCATGCTCAGAGGTGGAGCGCCTGTCTGGCCGGTGGAGCCGAGTCTGAAGCCGTCGCCCCTCTGTCTGCGGAGTGACCCGTCATCAGCCAGCAGGGCAACCCTGAGAGCCCACGGGGATTTCCTCGGTTGCTCTAACGTTGACCTGCACAGAATTTTCAAGTGTGCTCAGAGGCTGATTTTTTTTCCCCCTCAGACTGAGCTGAAAATGCATTTTCTCCTGTGATGTTTCATCTTCCTAATGTGTTATGTTTGGAAGGATGTGGACTAAGATGCAGTATTTTTTCTTAAATGTCTACAGGGGAGAGGACAAGGGATGGGCCTGCTTGCTTGTCAGCACAGACAACGTTTTAGCCTGCTTTTGCCTCCGGCATCCTATGCGGGAAGCTAATTAGGTTCATTTAATGCGGACTTTGGAGGCACTTCCATGGCACCCCTTAGGGTGAGTCGGAGGGAGCCTTGGTGGCCTGGCAGCCCTTCTCCAGGCCAGTGTCTCTGCCCCACCCTCTTCACCTCTGTGCTGGTGGGGAAACTGAGCACAGGCAGCGGGGAGGACCAGCCCACCTGTCCAGGATCATAAAGTAGCCAAGGGGCCAGTGTCCCCCAGCCTGGGCTGCGGCTGGCAAGTGTCCCCAGGATCGTGAGCTCTGGTGGGCAAGAGCAGGCACGGGCCTCAGGCTCCCAACCCCACCGCACCGCCTCCGGCTGAGTGACATTGGGGAGTCACCTCCGGCTGCGTGATGTTGGGGAGTCACCTCCTTTCTCTGGGCCTCAGTTTCCCCACTGATAAATGGAAATAACCGCATCTCTCTCAAAGGGTTGCT
>NW_011889049.1:587566-589869 GCF_000151845.1 Pteropus vampyrus
ACGAGGCTGGGGAGGGGGCCACTGGGAAAGCAGTGGGGACAGAGTTTTGGAGCAGGTGGAGCAGGACCACCCCTGCAGGGCGGGCGAGGGAGGTGGGGTCTGCCCACAGGGGCTGCAGTCTGGAGCCGCCAAGGACCCTGGGGAAGTCCCTGGCTCCAGGGCCACGGAGGGATCCAGACCCTGGGTTTGTGCTTGTGAAGGCTCTGCTAGGTACCTGTGGGAAGGTCATTAACCGCGCCCCAAATTCCTGAGCCGCAGCGGCCCGGCCTGGAGGTTTCAGAGTCATCCCAGCAGCTGGCGAGCAGACATCAGCCCTCTCATTATAGACGAGGACTCAGAGGCTCAGAGACGTTTAGTCAGCAGCACTAGGTCACACAGCTATGGCTACAGAGAGCCGGCTGACCTCAGGCCTCCTGACCTTCTACTCCGGCCATGAGGGAAGATCCCTCTCCCCCTCGGATCACACCCCCAGTGCATCCTCAGTGGCTGGGTGACCGAGTGCCTGGCCAGCAGGACAGTGGGCTCCTGGTCTGTCAGCCCTATTTCGGGCCACCCACTGCTGTCAAGTTCATCAAGTTCATCAAGGTGAGGTGACCTTCGGGCCCCAGAAGTCGTGCACGCTCTCCCTTGTGGGGAGAACCGTGAGTCCAAAGGGCAGTTTCAGCTGGATTTACTGGGTGAAAGGTGATTCGGAGAGCTGAGACCATGAGTGATAGCAGGACAGGAACGCAACCGGGCGGTAGCCAGGCCGGCAGGGCCCCCGCAACCCAGACACCCAGAGCCCGCGTGGGCACCAGCTCCCGCAAGTGCTGGAGCCGTCCGCGGACCCTTCTGTGTGCGAGGCTCTGGGAGCCTGGCCCATCTCCACGGTACTGAGGGAACCCTGGGGCTCCGGTGGGGACGTTCTTGTCCAGCACACGCGGCGAGCTGGACCTGCTGACCACACCCAGGCTCTGGCCGCCTCCTCCCTGCCAGTTGTAGGGAGGGCCTGGCCCGGGCCGCGGCAGTCCATGCCCTCTGAGCCAGCCTCTCCGGCCCTCATAATGATCTCGGGCGGACACGCACAGTCTGTTGGCTTCTCAGAGTGGTCAGGTCAGGGGGCGAGATTGCAGCACACCCAGGCGGCAGCCCAGGCCCTGCCCACCCACCCCTGTCCCACAGGAGCAGCCCTCCATTCTCCCGGCCTGCCAGGGGCAGCTGGAGGTGGTCTCAGCCTGATGGGGGTAAGGGGAGGAGGTTGTCGGGGCACAGGCTTACCTGGCCTGGGAGGTGCTTTGTCCCCTCCCCCGCCCTGAGCCTTTCACCTGGACTACCCAGCTGCCACCCTTGTGGCATTCAGATCAGACCCCCCAGGCGACCTGTGACCAAGGACGCCCTCCCTAGCCTTCCTCTCAGCCTGGGGTTCTTGTTGCCGGCTGGGCCCGGGGCCCGGGTGGGTGCTGGCTTGGGCCATTTCTTCTCTTGCTGGTTCCTTTCTTTGCTGGACCCTCCTTCCTGCCTGGATTTGGCTCGGTCTCTCTCTGTGTCCTGGGCTTTCAACAGAGGGGGCAGTTTGCTGGGATGCAAGAGGCCGAGCCTGGCCTCGTGGCTCTGGCCTCAGCCTTTAGTCACCTGCTCTGTCTGTGAACGTGGACTGGGTGGCCATCAGTCACTAGTGTCCATCTGGCCTGGGGACTCCGTATGGGGGCTTCTCTGCTGTGTATGGGGCCAGCCTCGCTTCGTTTCCACGTCACGGCAGCTCAGTGGTCCTGGTACTCTGCATGCTGCCAAAATCTCAACCTAAAATAGAGAAGGGGCGCTTGCTTTATGAACAAACGCCATCACGTCTGCTTTAGATGACCTTCACGTGCTACATTCCTAAATCAGATTCCGACCCCACTTTTTAAAGATTGTGGTGAGGCCTCAGCCTTTGCTGGATCTGCACAGGAGGCAGGAGCCGGGGCTCAGGCGAGCCCGGCCCAGCTGTCAGTCTTGCAGTGGACGTGAGTGTCCCCTCGGCTCCCTGTTCTCCCATCCAGGTCAGGCCGTCGGGGTGCGGGCAGTGCAAGGGAGGGGCGGTTTTTACTGAGCATCTACTAAGCGTCAGGGGCTTTCAAAGAGTCACAGTCACGGCTGCTGCTGCCTTTCTTAGACCCGGTGGCAGCCTTCGAAGGCGGGCCTTTAACGCTTTTAAATGAAACTGAGGCTCAGAGTGCTGGACAAGCGATCCACAGTCACACAGCTGCAACTTCTAGTTTCCGTGTTAGTCTCCTTTGGCGGCTGTCACACGTCACCACAACTTCGGTGCCTAAACCAACACGAAA
>NW_011889049.1:589919-597489 GCF_000151845.1 Pteropus vampyrus
ATTTGGAGAGCTGAGGCCATGAGTGATGGCAGGACAGGAACGCAACCGGGCGGTAGCCAGGCCGGCAGGGCCCCCGCAACCCAGACACCCAGAGCCCGCGTGGGCACCAGCTCCCGCAAGTGCTGGAGCCGTCCGCGGACCCTTCTGTGTGCGAGGCTCTGGGAGCCTGGCCCATCTCCACGGTACTGAGGGAACACTGGGGCTCCGGTGGGGACGTTCTTGTCCAGCACACACGGCGAGCTGGACCTGCTGACCACACCCAGGCTCTGGCCGCCTCCTCCCTGCCAGTTGTAGGGAGGGCCTGGCCCGGGCCACGGCAGTCCATGCCCTCTGAGCCAGCCTCTTGGCCCTCATAATGATCTCGGGCGGACACGCACAGTCTGTTGGCTTCTCAGAGTGGTCAGGTCAGGGGGCGAGATTGTAGCACACCCAGGCGGCAGCCCAGGCCCTGCCCACCCACCCCTGTCCCGCAGGAGCAGCCCTCCATTCTCCCGGCCTGCCAGGGGCAGCTGGAGGTGGTCTCAGCCTGATTGGGGGGAGGGGAGGAGGTTGTCGGGGCACAGGCTTACCTGGCCTGGGAGGTGCTTTGTCCCCTCCCCCGCCCTGAGCCTTTCACCTGGACTACCCAGCTGCCACCCTTGTGACATTCAGATCAGACCCCCAGGCGACCTGTGACCCAGGACGCCCTCCCTGGCCTTCCTCTCAGCCTGGGGTTCTTGTTGCCGGCTGGGCCCGGGGCCCGGGTGGGTGCCGGCTTGGGCCATTTCTTCTCTTGCTGGTTCCTTTCTTTGCTGGACCCTCCTTCCTGCCTGGATTTGGCTTGGTCTCTCTCTGTGTCCTGGGCTTTCAACAGAGGGGGCAGTTTGCTGGGATGCAAGAGGCCGAGCCTGGCCTCATGGCTCTGGCCTCAGCCTTTAGTCACCTGCTCTGTCTGTGAACGTGGACTGGGTGGCCATCAGTCACTAGTGTCCATCTGGCCTGGGGACTCCGTATGGGGGCTTCTCTGCTGTGTATGGGGCCAGCCTCGCTTCGTTTCCACGTCACAGCAGCTCAGTGGTCCTGGTACTCTGCATGCTGCCAAAATCTCAACCTAAAATAGAGAAGGGGCACTTGCTTTATGAACAAACGCCATCACGTCTGCTTTAGACGACCTTCACGTGCTACATTCCTAAATCAGATTCCGACCCCACTTTTTAAAGATTGTGGTGAGGCCTCAGCCTTTGCTGGATCTGCACAGGAGGCAGGAGCCGGGGCCCAGCTGTCAGTCTTGCAGTGGACGTGAGTGTCCCCTCGGCTCCCTGTTCTCCCATCCAGGTCAGGCCGTCGGGGTGCGGGCAGTGCAAGGGAGGGGCGGTTTTTACTGAGCATCTACTAAGCGTCAGGGGCTTTCAAAGAGTCACAGTCACGGCTGCTGCTGCCTTTCTTAGACCCGGTGGCAGCCTTCGAAGGCGGGCCTTTAACGCTTTTAAATGAAACTGAGGCTCAGAGTGCTGGACAAGCGATCCACAGTCACACAGCTGCAACTTCTAGTTTCCGTGTTAGTCTCCTTTGGCGGCTGTCACACGTCACCACAACTTCGGTGCCTAAACCAACACGAAACGTATCATCTTACAGTTCTGGAGGAGTCAGCAGAGGGCTCCGCTCTTTCTGGAGGCTTGAGGGGAGAATTGGTTCTCCTGCCTCCCCAGCCTCTAGAGGCCCCTCCCCGACCTCCAGGGCAGGGCCGGCTGTCGCTCTGACTGTTCTTCCCCAGTCATGTCCCGCCCCGACCACAGCCGGGAAAAGCGCTCCGTTTTTGAACATTCCTGCGATGGGGTCGGGCCCACCTGGATAGTCGAGGCCAGGGTTGCGTCTTGAGTTCCATGACCTTCATCACATGGCCGTCTCTTGCTGTGTGAAGTCACATAGTCACAGATTCTGGGGGTGAAGGCGTGGGCCTCTTTGGGGGGACAGACGTCTGCTCAGTATAGTTCATAAGCCCAAGCTGAGACAAGTCTCTTGTGATGTCATATGGGGAAACTGAGGCCCAGGGTTGTGTAGAGGGTGCTGCCGGGGCTGGGACCCTTGGCCCAGATTTTTCCCCAGAGCTGCACTGCCTCTCCCTAACCAGAGTCTCCGTGACTGTCACAGGCACAAGGCTTCTGCTGTTCACATCCTGGCACCAGTTTCGCAAGGTGCCCTGGGCGTGAAGGAAGTCGGTCCTGCCCACAGCTGGGAGAACGTGCCCTCCCCCGGCCTCCTGGGGGAATGGCATTAAGCGGGCTTCGTTGCTCGTCCTTTGGTGAACAGCCCCTCTGTGGGTTTTGTGTGAATACGGGCAGTGCAGTGTGCTGCCCCCACTCCAAGTCTGTGTCATTTCTGACAGGGCGGGTCCTCGCTGCCCTGCCTAATTATAGGGGTGCAGTCTTCTTGCAGGGGCTCTGAGTCGCGTCCCTGTCCTGCTCCACCTGCCACACCTCCCTGCCTCCGCACACGGCTGGAATGTCCCCAGGGTTCCTGCCTCCTCTGCTGGATAGTTGGCCCCATTCTGGCCTGACCAGTCCCTCATGCCGGGCCTGCCTGGCTCCTAGGAGAGACTGGGTTGAGCGAACGATGAAAGCAAATCCCCCTTTCTCCTGAAACCAGCGCCCGTCTCCCCTTTTTGCTACGAAGGGGCTTGGCACATATATTTGGGATCTCAATACCTGCTTATGCCTCGACCCTAACCCCCAGACTTCAGTCCTGCCTGTCCTGGCTTCGCCACAATCCCCATAATGTGCTTGCATTGGCGGGAGGCCAGTCCCACCAGTGAGTAGTCAGGGCCAGGTGGGTGTGGGGCCCCTGGGGGATGGAGCCCAAGAGGCGGTTGACTTGAACAGTCACCGCTCAGCTTAGAGCAGGGTTCCCAGCCCTGTGCGTACGTCGGAATCTCCAGGAGGACGTCGAAATGTGCATGGGTGTCCAGAATGGATGTCCAGACTCCTCCCCACCGTGCAATTCAGTCGGTCTGAGGGGGTGAAGAGAGATGTTAAAAGGTCCCCAGGAAGCCAGGTGAGTGTATGTGCAGTGATGCTGAGAGCCACAGGCGGGGGGCGACCCAGCAGCTGTGTGAGTGTGTGTCCCTGCCGGGCAGGACCTGCAGACATCTGCTCTCGACCATTTTCAACGATTCCCATTTGGAGTGGAATCAGGGTCGGTGGGGGAGGGCACATTAACAGCGCGGTCACCCGCACACACAGGTTAGCTTCTGGTCGTGGACGCTGAAGCCACAGGCAGGGCATTCTCTGTTTTCCCTTTCTCGCTGCTTCGAAGCCGTGACAGTTTCACTGTGACTTGTCAGGCTCCCCAGCGGTAGCGGAGTCATGAGTGAGTTTTCTGTTGGAGAAACCCTGGGGCTGCCGGGCCGACCCATGGGGCTCTTCTAAACGAGCCTGTGGGGATCCGCCTTCCCATTCGGCTGTTCCCTTGAGATACAGCACGGGTCGGGAGGCCTCGTGGCTTTTCCAGGAATTAAACTGCGGGCACCCCTGTGGCCCAGGACGAGGAGGGCACTGGTCTGTGGGGGTCCCTAGAGCAGCTCGTGCAGCACACAAAGGGGCAGATGGCAGCCCAGAGACAGCCATGTGCCTTATCCGGGGAGGCCGAGCGGCCGGCGTGGAGAGATCTCAGTTTTCATTAATGCGATCATTTGTTTTTCTCTGCACCCATTAATTTTCTTTCCTCTTTGGGCTCTGTTTGGAGAGGGTGGGGCTTAAGTCATGGCTGTTCCATTTTACCGTTCAGTGGCCTTTGAGGTGTCCATGATTCCGCATCTCCTGGCATGAAGGTGAGGCCGTGGGGGGTGCTGGATGCCAGCAGGTTGGACACCTGTGACCTGGGCAGTGTTTCTACTGTGTGACTTTGGCCTTGCTACTTAACCTGTCGAAGACGCAGGCTTTTCTTCCATAAACAGGGACAATAATAAAAGGACCTACGTCACCAGCTCAGTGTGAGGGTTACACGCGGGGATGGGAGGGTCGGGGTTCTGCTCGGTGCCTGCTGGCACGTGAGGTACCCAGGAAACCGCCTGTACGAATGAGAAAGAAGCTTCTCTCTCGGTCCCTGCATGGACGTGAGAACTCTCTCCCACATCCAGGGCTCCAGAAGTCATCACTGGGCTGGCCCGTACCACTCTGCAGACCCCCGTGTGTGGCCCAGGTGGGCAGGCTGGGCTGGAGGAGGGAGCAGCGGGGGCCAGCATGCCCGAACCTCCCAGCCTGCCCAGCTCGGCCTGCCGCCACCCAGAGGCGTCTTCCCAGGAACCTGATGCTCCCCTCAGCCTGCTCGCCTTCATGCATTAATAACACCTGTCTCACGTTCAGCCTGCACCTCCTGCAGCTGTGCTGTGTGCCAGGAGGCAGAGGCTGATGGCTCAGGGGTTCCTGAACCTGCCTGTTGCGGTCCCATCTCGGTGCCTTTGCTCATTCACACTGTGCCTTCATCTCGGACTTGACTTCCATCCCTACCCTGCCTGACTGCCTCTCAGAGTCCTGCTCGCTCTTCAGTGCTCAGCCTAGGTGCTGCCTCCTTCCAGAGGGAGTTTGGAGGCTGTTCCAACCCAAGGCCTACCTGCTCTCCGGACACTGGGCAGCCCTCAAGGTCACCAGAGGAGAGAGCTGCTGATTGCCCCCGTCGGCCCTTGCTCTGGCCCGCTCGCCCCTCGGCTGTCTGTTTTCACTCCATCCTCTGCCGTCCGGTGAATGCGGTTATTCCTGCGGCTCTTACATTAGGCCGAGGGGCCCTCGAAGAAGGGGGCCATGTCCTTGGACAGCGGGTGTGATGCTCTGTGGCCTTGGGCAGACCTGGTCACTCTCTGAGCATTCTGTCTCTGCCCACCTGGCAACGGTCCCAGGAAGAATGGAGGGTGGCAGAGTGCGTGGACCCGCACTGAGGTCGGTGACAGCTTCCCACGGCCTCGCAGCTACTCTGGGGACCTTAAGTGTTTCAGGGGCTCCGTCAGCAGAGGATGCTTGGGCGGAGGCCGTTCGGCCTCTGCTTGTTTCTCCCGAGTGATGGAGCTCACGCCTGGACTGTCGCGAAACCCGTGGGTTCTTCCCAGTCCCGGGTCGTGCGTTGCAGGAATTCCCTTTGGGTCCGGAGAGCAGCCGGGCCTTGGGTTGGAACATCCTCCAAACCCTTTAAGAAGACAGGACCATTTGCCCGCTCTGCTGGAACCGGGGGCCGGGGCCTCACCGGGGACACCTGGAAATGCTCACGCATCAGAGATGAGGGCTGCAGGAATGGTCAGCTCCACGTCCTGCTGAGCCTGGCCTGGGGGCAGGGGGCAGGGTGGGCAGGCAGCAGCTGCGCGGGGATGTCCCTGATGCTCCCCTCAGCCTGCTCGCCTTCATGCATTAATAACACCTGTCTCACGTTCAGCCTGCACCTCCTGCAGCTGTGCTGTGTGCCAGGAGGCAGAGGCTGATGGCTCAGGGGTTCCTGAACCTGCCTGTTGCGGTCCCATCTCGGTGCCTTTGCTCATTCACACTGTGCCTTCATCTCGGACTTGACTTCCATCCCTACCCTGCCTGACTGCCTCTCAGAGTCCTGCTCGCTCTTCAGTGCTCAGCCTAGGTGCTGCCTCCTTCCAGAGGGAGTTTGGAGGCTGTTCCAACCCAAGGCCTACCTGCTCTCCGGACACTGGGCAGCCCTCAAGGTCACCAGAGGAGAGAGCTGCTGATTGCCCCCGTCGGCCCTTGCTCTGGCCCGCTCGCCCCTCGGCTGTCTGTTTTCACTCCATCCTCTGCCGTCCGGTGAATGCGGTTATTCCTGCGGCTCTTACATTAGGCCGAGGGGCCCTCGAAGAAGGGGGCCATGTCCTTGGACAGCGGGTGTGATGCTCTGTGGCCTTGGGCAGACCTGGTCACTCTCTGAGCATTCTGTCTCTGCCCACCTGGCAACGGTCCCAGGAAGAATGGAGGGTGGCAGAGTGCGTGGACCCGCACTGAGGTCGGTGACAGCTTCCCACGGCCTCGCAGCTACTCTGGGGACCTTAAGTGTTTCAGGGGCTCCGTCAGCAGAGGATGCTTGGGCGGAGGCCGTTCGGCCTCTGCTTGTTTCTCCCGAGTGATGGAGCTCACGCCTGGACTGTCGCGAAACCCGTGGGTTCTTCCCAGTCCCGGGTCGTGCGTTGCAGGAATTCCCTTTGGGTCCGGAGAGCAGCCGGGCCTTGGGTTGGAACATCCTCCAAACCCTTTAAGAAGACAGGACCATTTGCCCGCTCTGCTGGAACCGGGGGCCGGGGCCTCACCGGGGACACCTGGAAATGCTCACGCATCAGAGATGAGGGCTGCAGGAATGGTCAGCTCCACGTCCTGCTGAGCCTGGCCTGGGGGCAGGGGGCAGGGTGGGCAGGCAGCAGCTGCGCGGACATGTCACACCGGCCACGGACCGGTCACTTCCTGGAAGTGTGGCCTCTGCTGCCACCTCGGGTCCAGGCTGCACTGAGCCCGAGGGAGGGGACGGCTGCCCGGGAGGAAGCGGCCACGGCCAGTCCACAGCCGTCACGTCCCCTCCCCGAGCCTGATTCTTCACCCGTCAATGGGGGGCCTGTTGCCAGCTCGCGGGGAGACGTGAACGTGCATGAGGCGCACCGTTGGTGCTCGGTGGGCATGGGTATCCATGTTTCATTTTCATTTTTCATTTTTAAAAACTTATTGGGGGACAGTGGTTAATGAAGTTACAGAGGTTTCAGGCACACGGTTCCCTTGATACCTCATCGGCGTATTGCATCGTGTGCTCCCCACCCACAGTCGAATCTGTCAGCATAGCACTTAGCCCCTTTGCCCTCTTCTGCGTCCCCACCCCCGTGCCCTCTGGTCACCCCCACACTGTTGTCTGTAACGGGACACCCTAGACTGGGGGCTTGTGAGCAGCAGGCATTTGCTTCTCATCGTGCTGGAGGCCGAATGTCTGAGATCGTCCTGCTGGCAGATTCGGCGTCCGGTGAGGGCCGCCTCCTGGTTCCTAGACGGAGTCTCCCCACTGCGTCCTCGTGGGGTGGAAGGGACGAGAGCTCCCTGGGGTCTCCTAAAGGAGCACTACTGTCACTCATGAGGGCCCCACCCGCATGACCTAGTCTGCTCCCAAGGGCTCCTCCCCCCTCACATCATCACGGTGGGCAGTAGGTTTCAACGTAGGAATTTTGGAGGGGCACACATTTGACCACAGCAGTGGACAGAGCTCTAGGCCGGCTCTGCCTGCGGGACTCGGCACCTCGCTGTCCCTCATTCCTGCACCCGTCGGGGATGGCAGAGCCTCCCCTTGGGGGCGAAGGGTCTGAGCTTA
The DNA here is from genome assembly GCF_000151845.1 of Pteropus vampyrus. Taxonomy (NCBI): domain Eukaryota; kingdom Metazoa; phylum Chordata; class Mammalia; order Chiroptera; family Pteropodidae; genus Pteropus; species Pteropus vampyrus. The sequence goes on from NW_011889049.1 coordinate 597,225, forward strand.
CCTGTGGGAGGAGCACCTTGCTTACGTCAGGGAGGACAGTGGGGGCGCCTCCTGGACCCCCTGCTTTCCAGCTCCCACAAACTGCAGGTATGTGTGGGGTGTGTACCCTCGGGGGTATGTCCTGGCCGGGGAGAAGGGACAGAAGCTGAGTTGGCAGGTGCTGTCAGAGCCAGTTTCACCCCTGGGGCAGAGAGCAGGGAGCCCTAGAACGAGGAGGGGCCTGTGTTTAATGAGGCCCTTCCGCCCCATGGAGCCGTCGGCCCCG
>NW_011889049.1:598989-601281 GCF_000151845.1 Pteropus vampyrus
GAGCGTCCACTTCTCGTTCCTTCCTGTTACAGGGCGCCTGCTCGCTCCCACGGTGACCAGTGTCCTGCTCCCTGGCTCTTGGCAACGTGCAGGACCTGGTTTGGGCAGCTGAGTGTGTGGCCAGGCTCTGGCGCGGCAGGGGAGGCTTATCTAGGACTTGCTGGGGGCAGTCTCAAGTCCTGAGGGGCAGGCTTGGGGCTGGGCCTGGGGACAGATCCCAGACCAGAGCTGGGAGAGTGGGCAGAGGGTGGCTGGTTGAGCCCGCCTGTCTGGGCCACCCTCCCGGCCACCTCTCTGCCTCCCATGGATTAAAAACTTCAGTGACGTCAACGGGTGGCTCTGCAATGTGAAGGTGCAGTCATTTAATCCAGTCTTCTTCTTCTTTTTTTTTTTTTTAAAAAAAGAAAGATTTCTCCCTATTCTCAAAGTAGATTATTTGAAAATTAATAGGAAACAGTGTTTCTTGTTGAAAAGTCACCCATTCCTCCCTGCAGACGTCACCGCCTTCAGTATTTCCATGTGCTTCCTCCTGAATTTATTTCAATGCAAAGGTTTGTAAAATGTAGCAGCCATTATACATGTAACTTTGTGTCCGGTTCTCTCCACTGGCCTTAAGTGTTTGCCACATTGTGTAGGAGAGAAACTCTTCCTGAACGTCGTTTGAGTGACGACAGGGTGTCACTCTCTTGTGGGACACATAACTGTTTCCAGTTTTGGCACTCTGATACCGTCTGCATCCTTCATAATTAGAATTAAATTTTTTAGGATAGATTCCATTGGAATTACTGGATGAATTAAAATATTTTAAGACTCATATTGTTCCTTTTAAACTCAAAAGAAAACCAGCACACCCAGTGGTCTGAAGTGTGCTTTGTTCTCTGCTGCCATTTGCGGTTTGGGGCAAAACCAAACAGGCGGGTGGAATGGGACCTGATCTTTGGTCTGGGGCCATGGACGTGTCCTCTGGTCTGTGCCCACGTGTGGCCCATTAGGGAGGACAGCTGGCCTGTGGGCCCTGAGGTCTGGCACTGGCGGTGGGCGGCTGGAGCGTTGTCGGTGTGGCCTGTGTCCCTCCCCTGGTGCTGGCTTCGTCACCACTCTCTCCTCCCTGCTGTCCTGGAAGCCGGGTGTTGGACCTGCTGTGGCCGAGGGAACAGCTGGCTCAGGCAGGAGCAGTGACGTGCGTCCAGCCCTCCCGCTGCCCGGCGGGTCTGCTGATTCTGTCCCAGCCCGTGACTCCAAGTGCAGTCTGACAGAGAAGGGAAATGCAGGGAGCTCCTGATTCCCTCCATGGACGCGGCAGAGAGAGGCAGAAACGTCCCCACAGTCAGGGGACTGCGGGTGGGGATAGCGTCCACCTTCCCAAAGGGTCGATGTGTGAGTGAGTGACCTGAGGAGGACCGCTGGTCGCACACAGTGGCTGGTCCCTCTCCTGAGTTCGAGGCTGTGCCTGGCAGCACTGTCCCGTGGTGGGAGCCGCAGTGAGCAGGGTGGCTGGCTTGGCTGCCCGCAAGGTTGGGTAGTAACGGGGCGTCCAGGAGACAGGCCGACCAAGTACCACGCCTTCTTTCTCAGAGTCTCTGCCAGCGTCTCTCCACAGTGTGGTGCCGTGAGCTCTGCTCAGGCTGGCCACACGCTCGGGATCCTGAGCACTGGCCTTCAGGGGTGGGCCTGGGGAGCGGGGAGAGGGCCGGAAGGTGGGGCCCTGGCCCCCCTGCTCTCCCACCAGCAGGTGGGGACACTGTTCCTCATGGCCTCCTGATCTGAAAAATGGGGACGATGCCTGTTTGACCCTTGCCAGACGCATGGGCTGCCGTGTGTCACACGCGTTGAGTGGTGGTCCCCCCTCCTCCACCCACCCCACCAAAAGAGAGACCACACCGGGGTCTCCTTGTCCTGTGCTGACGAGAGAGCTGGGAGCACCCCCGGCGTTCATCGTGTCCAGTGGTTTCCCCTTGGCATTCCCAGGAACCCTCCTGCTAACAGCACGCAGTACACACAGGGTTGGGGAGCCCAGGTGGCACCGCATCTCTCCCCCTGTGCTCAGGGGGGCCAGCGCACCCCAAACACTGAGGCCCTTCCCATCGGGCCCTTTCATGGGTGAGATGTGGAAAGCGATGGGGAATGGCTTCTCAATCTTGGGCGACTGATGGGTAAACTGAGGCAGGGGGCAGGCATGGGGGGGCATGGACTGCAATGACCACGGGACAAAGAAGGGTGTGGGCGAGGCCTTTTTACAGCTGCAGCCACCCAGGCCAGCCAGGGTCCCCTGCCCGAGCTGGTGGGATCTGC
>NW_011889049.1:601881-603300 GCF_000151845.1 Pteropus vampyrus
GGGCCTGACGTCCATGTCATCGGCGAGGACGCCAAGGGGCGGGGTTTACTGGGTGGTGCCAGGCGTGCACTGGGGTGGACAGACGCTTTATTATTCCCACAGCGTGTGATGGTCCAGCGTGTTCTCCAGCAGCACCCAGGCCCTCTTTGCCCACCCAGGACTGTTAAAAGCCCCGAGGGGGCCATTCCAAGTCCCCCAGTCCCTGAGGCGGTAGTGTGGGGGACTAGAGAGCTGGCCTTGGACACAGAGGGTCAGCAGGGTGATCTGGGAAGACCCTGTGTCCTGCTGTGGGCAGGGGGCACAGCAGGAGCAGTAGCAGCTGGCTTGGGGTGCGTGGGGCCCAAGCTGGCATCTGGGCTGTGTGAGCCTTGGTGAGGTTCTCACGTGAACGAGAGGCACGTGGCCTGTCCTTGACCAGGTACCGCCGAGCACCCTGGGGAGGAGCCCAACAGCGCCTGGCACAGACCCGATTCCTGGCCCTTCCTGCCTCTGCACCTGTGCCTGCCTGGACGGCCCGGCCCCTGGCCCCCTGGCCCACCCTACCCTACCCTGCCCTGCCCTCCCTCCCTCCGGCCCCTCCCCAGGAGGTCCCCTGCTCTAGGCCTGGCCCGGGGTGACTTCGTCATCACTTTTGTCCTCTGACCCTGATGGCCGAGGCAGGACCAGGGCTCTGGGTGGGGAATTCTGCCCGCTTATGATTGTAGAAGGGGGTCAGCGTGCTGAGGGAGGGTGGGTTTCAACCTCTGCTGTGTTCAGAAGCTGGGGCAGGTGGGGGGTGTGTCCCCACGCCTGGCTCCTGGTGGCGAGAGTCTTGTAGGAAGGTGGAGACTTACCTGCCGTACGTGCCTCTTCCACCGCCGTTGTGGGAGCTCCCGCGAGTCAGGCACAGAGGACCCCGGACTCTGAGCTGGCATGCCTAGGAGCCTCAGTTTCCCCATGTGGACCCCAGACTCCCTGGGGGTTGCAGCTTTTTATAAGTTTGCTGTGGCTGAACCAAGGAAGAAGGCACACGCAGATTTCGACGGAAATTATGATTCCATGAAAGATTCTCAGGAGATGAGGAAGGCCGGTATCTTTGAGGGTGCAGAGCCATTTCAGAATGTAAAGAATTCGAATTGACTTACACGGAAATTTGTCACTGACCTGTGTTCCTGAACTTGGAAGCGTGAATATTTGGGCTAAGAAATAGTTTCTCTTGATAAATAAACAATTAACAAATACAGTGGGGGTAAAAAAAAATGTCCCTGGTTGTGGGGTCCCATCAGGGGAGTGTTGGGGAGGACTCATTTTGGACCCGAGGCATCGCGGAGGCTGAGGGCGTCGGCCCGGGACGCCCCTCATCTCGCTTCTGCAGGGGGTGTGGGGAGGGCAGCTCTCCCGCTGGAGACCAAGTTAACGTGCCCCCCACATTCCCGTGTC
>NW_011889049.1:604405-607914 GCF_000151845.1 Pteropus vampyrus
CCCGCGGCTCTGCAGGACTCGGCAGAGTGCAGGGTACAGGTCTGTGGTCCCCCTGACTCCGCACCCCCCTCAGGTGCCGAGCCAGGCATTGAATTATATGGGTGGTTTCGTGACTCTGTGTGGGGGTTTAAGGTCCCGCATGGTGGAAGGGCATGCCCACAAGCCACGCTGGCCCCTCGAGGCTGGGAGGGTGGGAGGGGCTGGGGAGTGGGGTAGGCTGTGGGAGCTGTGGGCATTAGTGATCGATACAGGGAGTCAGGGGTGGTGAGGTAGCATTAGGGCTCAGGAGCAGGTGCCCGTCTGGTGGCCGAAGCTTCAGGCAGGTGGGGTGGTGGCCGTGCGAGTCTCCCCCATCTGTCCATTCTTTGCCCATCGCTCCTGGGAGAGCAGGATGAGAGCTCAAGGCGCGAATTTGGGATGCTGTCTGCAGCATTGTCCCACGGTCCAGCTGGAGCAGTGCTTGTGGTCCTGTCTCTACAAGGACAGAAGTGTCCCTGATCCTGTGGCCTCTGCTCTCCTGGACCACATTGTCCCACTGGGAATACACACCCCAGTTCCAAGTGGGGGACTGGGACTTGTGGTAACATGCACACGCTCAGCCCCCCACGCCCATGTGTGCAGAGGGGGAGGGGGACAGGGGTTCCGTGTCTGGGGCATTAGGGGGACAGCAGCTGCCTGGGCGTGAGTGGGTGAGTGTCTTGGCCTGGAGGCAGCAGTGCGTTCTGGCCCCACCTGTGCCCATGGCTGGGCCAGGCACGCCAGGCACAGACACCGTCTGATGGGGCTGGCGGGCTGCAGGCAGTTAGATTGGGACTTAGGGCCAGGACCGTATTTCTGCCCACTTGTGGCTGGAACAGGAGAAGCGCTGAGAGCTCAGAGCCCACCCCGTGTGGAAGGTCCCAAGTGTCTAATTTCTGTAGAACTTCTTTCTCCTCGAAGGAAGCCTTGTGAAGCTGAGCTGCTCGGGTAGCAGCTGTGTGTTCGGGCGTGTGTCGTGGTGGGCAGCCACCCCTCCTCCTCAGCAGGGACTCTGCTGGTGGGCCGGGGCCTCGCCGAGGGTCTCTCAGTGAGTGGGTGTCAGGGCTACACCCAGAGTGCCGGGAGGAAGGCAGCCGTGTGGCACTACGGCCTTGGCCTCGCTGGTGCATTGCGACCGCCCACCCTCGTCTCGCCCTCGACCTGCAGGCAGGACAAGCACTCAGGAGCTGCTGGCTTTGGCAGGCGTCTCCAGGTTCACCCACGGGGCTCCTGCTGCCCCTGCCAGCCACCGTCACCAGAGCTTGCCCTTGAAAGTGGGTGGGTGTCGCTGGCCTTGGAGGAGGGCCACCCCCTCCCTGCAGGCTTCTTGGTGGTAGTTCACACCTTGCTTGCCTTCGGGGAGGTTTCACACGGAGGGCAGCTCAGGTGGACCAGCCTTATAAGGATCCTCAAGCCGCTTCTCGTCCCTGTTTGCTCACCTATAAAATGGACACCCCGAGGATCCCTCTGCTGTGCGCATGGCCCTGGGGTGTAGGGCTGACCAGGCAGAGACCTGCAGTCAGGGAGCTTGCTGTCCAGTCTCACACCTGTCCCAGCCAGCAGGACTCACGTGCACAAGGGGGCTGCTGAAGGACAGCGGAGGTGGGAAGAGCCCCATGATCAGGGCTTGGCCCACGGTGAGAGTACTGGCCTTATTGTAAGGGGGTCCCATAAGTCATGGGCTCCCCCCTCAGGAATGGCCTCCTGCCGACAGCCTTCCCAGTCACCCCCAAGTGGCTCTGTGCTTGCTCTGAGCTCTCGCCCTGTGGGCTGCCCGCCCTCACGGGTAGGGTGTTGAATCCTCCCTTGGGGAACCTGGTCCTCACCCCTGCTGGACTGTCAGCTACTTAAGCACTGGGCTGTAGAGTCTGAGTGGCCAAGTCTGCATCGCCAGTGCTCAGCTCAGCTAGACCAGGTGGATGCATTTTGAAGAGCCCCTGGCTGCCCCCTCACCCCACCCCACCCCCAACCTGGAGTCCTAGGCCAAGAGGGGAAGCTAGTTCCTGCCCAGAATAAGGAAGGTCTGTTCAGCCAAGGGCGAGCTGCTTTATAAGACAGTGAGAGTATCATCTTTGGAGGTAATCAAGTGATGGCTGGATGACCGTGAGTGGGAATCTTGAAGAACGAGATTGCCGCTGTGGATGGGATTCCGACCTTGGCCTCATGAGCTCTGGCTTGTGCGATTTTACGATTCTGGCACTTACGTCTTGTCGCTGACATCGAATTGCGTGGACACCTCCAGCTCTGTGCAAAGTAGGGGATCTGCCTGTTGGCAGAGAGCTGGAGAGCAATATTATTCTTTTAACTGTCTTAAGGGGACGTTGCTTTGGGGTTTGGGTGGGAGGGCAGAGGGCCCGTCGGATTCCCACTTCCCACTGCCCACCCCCTTCCCCCATGGCCTCTACTTAACTCCAAAATAGCTTTAATTAGAACCGTGCCGGAGCGTTCGCAGACCGCGTTACTGTGTTGCCGTTCACATTTTCTTTCTCTTGCCGGCCTTAAAATTTCATCAACACAGCTGCTTCCTCTGTGATGATTCATCTCGAGCCCCCGTACACGTTATTATTTTTCCTGTGGATTCTCTGTGCCCGGTCGGGCTGGGGTGGGGGGCGGCTGTAATGGATGCTGGGGACTCAGCTCTGTCTTTTCCTCGGTTCACGCCCCTGCTGGGCTGATAAATGAAGCCTCTGTGTGTGCTCAGAAGCCAGCTTTACAAAGGCACAAGAAGCTTGCAATGCTGTGTCACACTGGGCAAGCAGGCGGCCATCTGGGGGAGTGCAGGCAGTGGTCCAGGTCTGTGACTGAACAGCCCCCAGCCTGCCTGCCTCACCCCCCACTCCCCCCGTCCTGCTGTGCCACACTGGTGGCTGAATGCTCAGGCTGGAAGCGACCCCAGGATTTACACCAAGCGCAGATGGGGAAACTGAGGCCTAGGCGGAGCAGGATTTCCTGGCCGGGATGGTCGTATTAGTTTGCAAGGGCTGCTGCAACACAGAACACGTACTGGGCTCACGGTTCTGGGGGCCGGAAGTCCAAGATCAGGGTGGGTGGAGATGGTTCCTTCTGAGGCCGGGAGGGAAGGCTGTCTCCCGGGCCTCTCTCCGTGGCTTGTCACGGCCGCCTTCTCCCTGTGTCCTCACACAGTCTTCCCTCTGCGTGTGTCTGTGTCCCTCTTATGAGGACACTGGTTGTCTAGGATTAGGGCCCACCTTGATGACCTCACTTTAACTTGGTCACCTCTGTAAAGACCCATCTCCAAATAGGTCACAGTGTGAGGTCCTGGGGGTTAGCACTCCCCCACAGTTCAGCCTGCAGCAATGCCGTGTCGTTCGCCGGGGCCCCGGACAGTGCCTGCACCGGCCCTCACCTGCCGTGTCACCATAGGCAAAAGTCCGTGTTCCTGGCGCCTCGGCTTTCTTCCCTGTGAGACGGGGACGATGGCGAGGCCACCCCATCGCGTGCAGCACTGAACGGAGCCCGCGTCTGGGGAG
>NW_011889049.1:609579-617230 GCF_000151845.1 Pteropus vampyrus
TCACCCTCGAGCCCCCGCCCTTAGTCAGGTGCCACCTCCCCGCCAGGGAGCACACAGTAGGTGCTTCTCGCACACAAAACTGCTGCAGCAAGAGGCCCCACGCAGGGGGCCAAAAGCCCCTTGGGAGTAGGAAGGAGGGGTGAGAGTAGCTGCCCTGAAGTGGACCCCGAAAGGGGACCTGCCCACAGAGGCTGGTCACCCAAACGAGGAGCCCCACGTGGACGGGTGGGGCGGGGCTTCCTTTCCTCCGTGCCCGCCCGCAGCCGTTTCTTTTCCGCTCCTGGGAGTACGGGGGTGGCCCCAGGGGACCCCCCCACAGCTCGGCAAGCGGGAGCCCCTGGTGGGGAGGCGGTGGCATCTGCAGCAGCGCAGAAGCCGGGAGACGCCGGGGGTGGCCTGAGTTCACGCCTGGAGCGCCAGGCTGGCGGCTCGGAGCCGGGCAGCATCGTAGCAGCGGCGCTGGACAGAGCCGGTGTCCTTCAGGGCGGCCTCCTGCGTCGCCCTCCCGGGTCCCGCTCCTGGTCCAGCACTCTCTGCTGCCCTCGGGCCTGGGGACTGGACGGGGTGGGGGCGCGAGCTGCTTTTGTAGCACTGGGTCTCGTGTCTGTCCCTTTTAAGGGTTTGGGCAGTGGCGCCCCAGCTCCTGCCTCGTGTGTGTCGTGTGTGTCAGACCCCGTCTCCCACATTAGGGGGCTTCCGGTGGGAGGCGTCCTCTCCTGGGGAGCAGCAGTGCCCCCGTGCCCCGAGGTGCCGGCCCAGGCGCCCTGAAGGCCATTCCAGCCGCCCTCCCCACAGCAACGAAGACCTCGGGATTTCCTTCTTCCAGGGCACCAACAGGCAAACACCAGGATTTTTAATTTGGGTTTAAGTGCAATTATGGTTCTTTTCGATGCGTCATTAGCCACATGGCCCCTAATGAGAGATTGTGCATTTCCCCGCCAGCTTTGAGCCTTGCTGGTAAAATTCTGCGGACGTGCAATTATTTATAGATGATCCCCAAAGGCAGGGGTGGGAAGCGATGCTGCTGATTAACCCCCCGCCTCCCACCCCTGTACACACACCTCCTCCCAAGGAAACTGGCCCGGGTGAGGAAGGTACAACACGCCGGTGTTCTGAGTAGCAACACGTGGGCTGCTTTCGAGCCCACTTGGTCCAGGGCCAGAGAAGCTGGGAGGAGGCGAGACTTAGTCCACAGCAGAGTCTAGATGGTGGGTGTGTAAGGACAGGACAGTGCCCAGCTGCCCTGGTCCAGGGGCAGGGGAGAGCGGCGGCCCAAATTCCTGGTTTGTGGCCAAATGAATGTGGGCGTGTGTGTGTGTGTGTGTGCGTGCGTGCGTGTGTGTGTGTGTGTGAGTGTGGCCGGTCCAGGCCTTACACCTGGTCTCTCTGAGCCTTCTCTGGCCACCTGAGACGCCAGATGGGGGTGTCTCTGCAGAAGGGCGTCAGGGCAGGTGAGGGTCCAGTGGCACCTGGCGTGGACGTCCAGTGTGTTTGGGTTTAGAACCCAGCACACACTCTGTTGGGCAAGATTTTATACTGTTATAGAGACTTTGCCAGGAAAACAATTCTGTTTGGGATTTTCGTCTCCTGTGGAGCTGGGGGTGCCTTCCCCCAGGAGAGACAAGCTGGGGAGTGGTGAGTGAGAGCTGGATGACGGGCTGGGTGGGGGCTGCAGCCTCTTTCTCTCTGGTGCCTGGTGGCAGGGGTGGCCCCAGTTGAGAGGACCCCTGGCTGGGCCAGGGAGCATTGATGCACCACGGGCTCCCACACCTCTGGTGGACCCAGGCACAGCCATGACGAGGGGCATGACAGTCCATTTCAAGATCGAAGGCCGTGCCCAAGTCTCCCTGGTGCGACCCTGCCACACTTTGGGGGCCACCGTGATGGTGGGGATGAGGGGCCCCCAGGCGTGGCTGCTGTGTCGGTCCTGCCCAGGTTTGTGTGGGTGACTCCGCAGCCTGCCATTTATGGGACAGTCCCCTGCGATTCATCTGCCCAGCACAGTCCCCTCAGTTCCTTTGAAGTAGAAGAGGGTGGTTGGGCCAGTTACTGGCTCCTGCTCAGCGGGCGGCCTGGGCGGGGTGGAGCGCGAGCCCTCCTCTCCCTCTCCGGGCCCCAGCCCCAGCCCCAGCGTCTGGCAGGGGTTGCTTTGCCCTGAAGGCAGCCACCTAAGGCCAAAGCAGTGTGTTTCCATTCATTCATTCATTCGCTCACTCATACAATCATTCACCCCCCTCCTTGCCTCCCTCCCGAGCGCTCCCTGGGCCTCAGTTCTGAGCCCACCTTACTCTGGTTCCCCTGGATACAGAGGCGTGAGACTCGGGGTCCCGCTTTGGGAGCTTGTCTGGCGGAGGCTGACAAGCACCCTGAGCAGAGCGCTCTGACGGACTCACCCGGTATCGAACCCCAGCACCCGTGAGAGGCGGGAGGACTTTCCTGTGGATCTGGCCCCAGGCCTGGAGAGGGGGTACGGGGAACCCACGTGGCGGAGGCTGGAGCAGAGGAACGAAGGCTGTGGGGAGACCCACGCCCTCCTCCCCTCCCCCCCATCTGTTTGTCCAGTGGGTCAACAGCATGTACGCAGCACGCAGTGGGGAGCACACAAAGGCCCCGCTGCTGGCACCTGCTGGGATGGGATGTAGGGGCTCCAGCGGGGTCGGGATGTGGGGTGCATGACCTCTAAGCTGGTGCCCAGACCAGACGGCAGCCGTGAGGGACGGAGCAGCTGCCAGGGCCCGGGTGGGGGTGTCTCGTTCCTGGCGGGGCAGGGGGCAGCAGTTCCGAAGGGGTGCAATCCGCGTGCCCTTGGCCGGCCCCCCGCGTCTAACCTCTCCCCCTCCTCTGCCGCAGGCCGGCCCCGGGGAGTTCCGGACGCTGCGGAAGGGCTTGTCCCCGTACCACTCGGAGTCCCAGCTCGCCAGCCTGCCCCTCTCCTACCAGGACTCCCTGCAGAACGTGAGTGCCTCTCCGCCGGCAGCCCGCTGTCCCCGTGTGGGCCTGGCGCCTCGGAACCCTTGGTCCCCGTTCCAGCCGAGGGGCGAGGCTCAGGCTGGTGGTGACGTGCCTGGGCCGTGGACAGTCCGTGGCCGAGCAGTTTGGGGCCCTCGCTTCTGCCAGAGCCGCTTCAGGTCGGGGGGTGGGGGACAGCGGTTCGAGGCGCAGCCGTCCTCGTCCCTCGGCCGTCTTCCCTGACCCTCCCGGGAAGGGACCTGGGCTCCCTGCCTGGCCGTCGGAGGCTTGTAAGGGCCCAGCGTGGCAGTTAGAGGTGGCAGCCAACTCGGGGTGACATTGTGGCAGCCCAGGGCGGTGTCCAGAGGCCATGAGAGCAGCTGCCCAGGCGCAGCCACCCTGCTGCTGTGCACGTGTCACTCCTCAGACACATCGCGGACGGGGTGCAAGCTAGCGCTGGGGTTGGGGCGGGGCTGGGTGTATACATGTGGGGGACACCACCCCAGGCTCTGCGACCGTGTGGGTGTGAACTTCAGTTATCTACAGGGGCCTCCAGGGTTATCCTGGCCCTGAAGGGAAGGGAGGGGTGGCCTGGGCCCCCCGGGAGGTGGACGGCTAGCTCAGGACTGCTCCCTGGGGTGAATGCCTCCCTCAGACCTGTGCGACATCCTGTGCAGAATACACAGGTCTCTAGGGGCAGAGAGCCCACGCGTGATTGCCCAGGGGCGCGGAGCGGGGCAGAAGGAGGAGAGATTGCTAATGGGTACGGGGTTTCTTTTTGGGGTGACAAAAATGTTCTCTCGTGATGATCGCACACGTCTGTGAATATGCGAAAAACCGCTGCCCAAGAAGCACTTTCCCTCCTGGGCTCTGAAGATGATCATAATCGGAATGACCGCGTTCGTGGAGTGTCCGCTAGTGCCCTCCGTGCACGTAAGCCTCACAGCAAGGCAGGGTCCCTAACTGTCCCCGTGCACAGTTGAACAGCAGGCCTCAGGTCGTCCTGCAAGGTGGCCAGGTGGGCCTGGACCCTCGCCCCGGGGGGGCCTGGCCTCGCTGTTTCCCCTGTGTCCCGGCCAGCAAGGACGAGCAGGGCGCCTCTGCGAAGCCTCGCTGGCCTCCATGCTGGCGGACGTGGGTGGCGCCGCCCCTGGCTGCCGGCCGAGCAGCCTGTTTCTCTTCAGAGGCGCTCGCACCTTCTCCAGGAGTGTAGCTGCTGACGCTGTGCAGGCGGCAGGGCCCGCTGACAGCAGATAATCCAAATATTTATCCAGGAGCCTGTGGCTGAACGAGGCTCCAGTCGCGTCAGGAGGAAAGGCCGTGAAATGCCGGTGATATCCGCAGGGGCGGCGGCTCCTCTGTTTCTTCATCCCCCGCCCCCCGCGTTCATTCTGACCGCCTGTGGGAACCCCGATGGCTAGTCGTGATGGTGTGCGCTTATCTAGCAGCCCCTCCAGTGGTCTGCAAACTGTAAAGTGCTGTGAGCCTGGCCGGCTGCTGTGATGCGTCAGGCCTCCGGGGTGTGAGCAGAGGGAGCCGGGGCCCGTGGGGGTGGGGTGGTTAGTGCCGGTGCCGGGCTGACCACAGGCCAGCAAGAGGCTCCACCGCAGCTGGGGGCAGGTCCCTGGGGTGGGTGGAGAGGGTTGGGGAGTCTTGAGGCAGCAATGGAGGGGCCGGGGCCAGGTGGAGGCTCAGAGGCCAGGAGGTCCACAGGTACCGCGCCCTTGCTGGGCCCTGGAGAGCCTATATCTTGGACGCTGCCAGGGGTGTAGGCTTTTCTACATGTGAGCATGTCTTCTGTAAGGCTACCTGCAGGTCCCAGGGGATGGCAAGGGCGATAGTCCACACGTCAAAGGGTCCCAAGGTGAAACAGGTGACTCTGTGGTGGGGACACCCCTTCTCTGCTGGGCTGGCTGTTCCCATTGTCCCCACCCTCATACCCACTGCGTTCTCCCATCCCCTGCCTCCTGTGTCCAAGGCCGAGTGTCTGCCCAGGGCCCCCCCAGCTCCTTCCCACAAGGGTCACTGGCCCAGGCGGCTGTGGGGCAGGGTGCAAGGGCCTCTGCCTTGGGCTGCAGAGGGACCTCGGCGGGACCCTGGACTCAGGGCCCCATGGAAGGAGCTGTCACTGGCGCGAGGTGGTTTGCAGTCATCAGCCCCCTGAGAGGAGGATCCGGCTCTTGACAGCCGCCTGGGGGAGCTGGTCTCTCCGCTTCTGTTTTGTCGGTTAACTTGATTTTTAAGCATACAATTCAGTGGTTTTTAGCGTATTCACAAATTTGTGCAGTCCTCACAAGAGAGCATTTCTATCGCTCCCCAAAGAAGCTCTGTGCCCACTGGCAGGCCCTCCCCGCCCCTGGACCTTCCGCCCCTGTAGATTTGCCTGTTCTGGACATTTTCATGTAAGTGGAATCATGTGACAAATGATCGATCCTTTGTGACGTTATGGTTTCTTTGGCTTTAGCTCAGTGTGAGGTCCGTCCACGGTGTGGCACGTGTCAGCACTTCATTTTTTGACTGTCAGATAATGTTCCATTGCGTGGACACACGTCCTGTTTATCCGTTCACCAGTTGCTACGCTCTTGGGTTGTTTCCGTTTTTTGCCCATTGTGAATGTGCTGCTGTGCACATTCCTGGGGGGACGTAGGCTTCCGGTTCTCTTGGGTACACACCGGTCTCCCCACTTTTGGCACCAGCCCTGGAGTCTCACAGACCCAGTGTTGAGGCCCAGCCTCGTTGTTCACAAGCCTTGGCAAGTCGTCCAGCCTTGCTGTCCTGTCTGGGCAGCGGGGCGTAGAAAGGTAGCGTCTGCCCCGAGGGTTGGACTGACCACTCCATGGGCTGAGGGAGCTTGAGGTGGCTCCGGGCTCTGCGCTCCGTTGTCCCTCCACCACGGAAGGCCTTCCTGGTGAGCTGTGCTTGGGGATGCCCCAGAGGGGACGGTCCTGACTGCTTGTGATCACTCCCTGTGCACCTTGCTAGTCTCGTGGCGGCTTCATTTGCAGGATTCCGTTGACTTGCTGGCAGCCTGGTGAGGGGGGACCAGACGTGCTGCGTCGCGCAGCCTCCCCTGGCCACTCCTGGCCCCCCCTCCTGCCTTTGCACCAGGAATCGGCCCCCTTCCAGAGCAGGTGGTTCAGGGTGCCCCGGGTGCAGACGGGACAGGAGGCCAGAGATGCCAAGGGCCAGGTGCCGTGCTGTATGTGTGTGGCTATCTCCCCCTCCTGGCCAGTGGGGGTAAGTGCAGCTGTCTGCCTCTTGTGCACCTGTGTGTGTGGCCTGCCTTCCACCTGCCCGGCCCCCAGAGCCCCCAGGTCTTTTTGGTTCCCCCATGTGACAGACCTGACCTGGCACCAGGGACCAGGCGGCCTGGGCTGCAGTTAGGGAAACAGCCGTCGGGCTGCGTCCCACACCCTGGGGCACAGGGACCCTTTCTGTTGTCCAGATGAAGAAACTGAGGCAGGTTTGGGCCCTGCTCAAGTCACAGCCAGCAGAGCCTTGCCCATGCCCAGCCTTCCCTGACCGCGAGGCTGAGGGGCCCGGCCTCTGCGGAGCAAGCAGTGGGGTGAGTGGCGAGGCCCTGGGAGCAGGGCCAGGCCGAGCAGGCGGGTGGGGAGAGCCGGGTTTGGCTGCCGGGCAGAAGGTTCGGGCCCTGAGGGTCTCTGCACAGCATGTCTGATTGGGCAGGATCCCAGGGCGATGGCACTCAGCTGAGCTCCCCAGGTCGGTCCAGGTGCTGGAGGAGGCATCGGGCCCCCTGATGGGAAGGAAGCCGAGATGCAGAGAAGGGAACGCAGCCTGGAGGTCTTCTCCGTGCCCACGTGCTCACGGGGACCTGCTGGTGTTTCTGTCTGGCTCCCTCGGGCCCGCTCCCAGCCTTCTCTGACCTCCTGACACCTCCTGGTCCCGGGGCTCCATCCCGGGGCTCCATCCTGGGGCTCCATCCCGGGGCTTTCTTGTCTGTGAGCTCCTTTAGTGGGGCCTGAGTCTGGGAGACCCCTGCAGCCTGAGGCAGAAGCCCTGCACCCTGGACACTTGGGCCAGTGTCCCTTGTGGGGAAAAGCTGGGAGGGGGGTGACCCTGGGCAGACACTCGGCCTTGGCTACAGGTGGACAGGTGCTGGGAGTCTGGACCCCTTCTTCGCATGGCTCGACCCCTGCCCCCTCCCCCAAAGGCTGCTGTGGGAGTTGATCCCCTAATTGCCAGTTAGTGTGTTTGCTGAATCAGGTGGCCAGGTAGCCAGGTGGTCAGACAGGGCTGGGAGGCAGGGCTCAGGGCTGGGAGAGACTCTGGGGGTGGGGGAGGTGGCGGTGGAGGTGAGTTGAATCACCCGCTGGTGGCTGGGGGAGCAGGAGGGGGCTTGGAGTCTGGCCACCTGGGGTTTGCTAGGTGGTCTTTGCCAGCCTCCATCCTCCTTTGCACAATGGACGGTGGACCTTCCACGTGTTCTGTGCAGAGGAGCCCGTGGGACATGGTGGCGTCCAGGTGCTGCCCCTCGGCCTTGGCCTAGTCCTCTCCCCCGTCACCACCCATTTCTCCCTGCCCGGGCCCTAGCCCCACAGAATGGGGGACTTCGCTCACCATCAGACACACCTCTGGCCTCACCTGGGAGCCAGTCAGGGCGAGCTGAACCATGTGATTCCTTCCCACAGGGTCCAGTCTGTCCGGTACCTGAGCTGTCCTCGCCCCCCTCCACCGGCTA
>NW_011889049.1:618660-632309 GCF_000151845.1 Pteropus vampyrus
GGAGACCCTCGCCTCCCGACCCACCGCACCAACGCGTGCCTGGACCCTTGCAGGAGCCAGCAGGGGAGGGTGGTTCACCGGGGCTGGGCCAGGGCCTTCCACGGGGTGGAGTGTAAACCCCTCTCTTGTGTTGCCTCCTGGGTCCCTGGGCCCCACTGGGCAGCTCGAGGCCGAGCCTGCGCCCCAGTGGCGACTCGCTCAGGATGACAGGTGTGGTCCACGAGGATGGATGTGCAAAGGCCTGGTCTCAGTGTCCCCGCCTGGCCCCGTGGCTCTGGGGATGTGGGGCGTGTTGCAGAGCAGCGAGGCGGCATGTGTGTGGCCGCGGTGGGCTTGGGGTGGGCGCCCCACTCACGCCTCCCCTCTGCCACAGGTGGTCTGGAGAAAACTGGGGGACGCCGCCAGCTCCAAGCCCTCCATCCGGCAGCACCTGTCTGGAAACCAGTTCAAGGGGCCTCTGTAGGCCTTTCCTCCACGGACATGGACTGTCCCTGCCCGGGGTCCCCAGAGGGAGCAGCAGGCCCTCTGGCCGAGCCACTGTCTTCTTCTCCTGTGATGAATTGTACATAGGACACTGCCTGCCATGGCCGGGCCCCCGCCTGTCACCTCTCACACACCAGCAAACGGGGGGACGAGAAGCCGCCGGCTGTTCCCTGCAGCACAGCAACCTGGACAGCGTCGTTCTCCCCCGGGGGCCTGATGACAACTGAAGGCCGCTCCGAGATGCCGGGCCCAGCAGCCATGCCAGCCAGGCTAGTCCCAGCCGTGGGGGAGGGGCGCCTCGTCCAGCCCGCCACCCCCTGGCTGCCACCTGCACTAGACAGAGGCCACTGGCAGCTGGCTCCAACGCAGGGAGCAAGCACCCTCCTCACCCACGTGCTGTGGCCTGACGCTGGCTAAGCACTGGGTCCCGTGAGTCGCAGACCAGGGAACGCCCCTCCCTGCCCGTGGCTGGCTGGAGGCTCCTGAGGTTCTTCCTCTGGCCCCTATGCCCAGCTCCGTTGCTGTCAGCTGTCGCCTGTTTTTAGAGTCCATGCCCCCCGCCCGCCACCCCCACTCTGCAATGTCACCCTGTCCTGTGCCAGGTCGTACTCTATCTTTTCTGGTCCTTCCTTCCCAGTGCCTGAGGCATCTCCGTTCCATGATGGGCCAGGGAATGTAGGAAGGCCGAA
This sequence comes from Pteropus vampyrus, assembly GCF_000151845.1. Classification (NCBI taxonomy): domain Eukaryota; kingdom Metazoa; phylum Chordata; class Mammalia; order Chiroptera; family Pteropodidae; genus Pteropus; species Pteropus vampyrus. The sequence continues at coordinate 619,833 of NW_011889049.1, forward strand.
GCAGAGTCCCTGGCTGAGTGCCCACGCCTCTCTCCGGAGGAGCGGCACCCGCCACAGCTGGGCCTCTGGCCGCAGTGACGAGTTCTGCTCTCCTTGGAAGGAGCCTGACCTGGCTCTGGCTTTAATGTGCTATGTGACCTTCAGCAAGTCACTCAGCCTCTCCAGGCCCCTGGTGCAAAACGAGGGCTCGGAAATTCTCTTAGCCATGTTTGTGGTTAGAGGCCATCAGCTGTCATCAGCCTGCGTCCTTGTTCACAGCATGTGAGCCCACAGGGGACACCTGCTGGAGAGGCCGACGGGGTGGGCTGGGGAGCGGAGGCCCACGCTGAGTCCTGCTGCCTTGCTGTCCCATCTGGTGGACAGTCCCCCCACCGAGCCTCAGGGTCCTCCACTGTCGAATAGGAGCATGAGGCCCCCTCGCAGGGCTCTGGGGGTCAAATGAGACCATTAGTGTAAATGACCATGTATAAACTGTAAAGAGCAGTAAGTAAATTTTACAATTTGTGTATAAGGAAAATGAGGCCCAGAGGGAGCAGGTGACCTGTGGCAGGTTACAAGTGAGATCCCAGAAGCTGGCAGGCAGGCCGGGACAGGCTGCTGGGAGCGCTCTGGAACGGCCCTGGCGTCCACTCGCTCTGTTCAGCCCTCGTCCATCATCCGACGTCCCCGGGCAGCGGTACCGAGGGCTGCATGCGACCTCACGCGGCCAGCCCCAGAGGTGGTTTTGCATCAGACGGGTGAGGGACAGGGACCAGGTGAGGAAGGGAACCAGGTAGGGGGCGGGAGAGGCTGCCCCGCTCCTCCCCCCCGCGGGGACTCTGAGGGTTCCCACTAGCTCTCTGCCAGTGGAGCCCTTGGGTCACACACTCAGGGGAAGGGCTCCTGGCCCTCCATGTGCCCAGGGAGTGCTAGGCGGGTGCTGCCGACAGTGACAGGCGTGTCCCTCTTGCCCTCGGTGTTACAGGAAGCCGTGGGCTTTTTCTGGAAGGAACCTGCTGTCAGGTCAGGTGCTGAGCTCCCCGTCATGGGGTGCGCGCTTGGAGTAGGGTCATGATACTGGGCGATTCCTGCCCAGTGGGCAGTGAGCTGGGGTGCAGAGGCCCCCTCTGGCCTTAGAGTCCAGAGAACCACAGAGCAGCTGAGGGAGATGGGTCCATTTGGGGCGGGGACCAGTCTGGGAGCCCATTTGTCACGTTTGGATCAGGTTAGCTTTGCCATGACTGAAAAAAAGCAATAAGGAAGGGCTCCTGGCACCTGACCCAGGAAGAACAGCCCCGAAGTGACCTTTCTCCTCTGGGGGAAGTGACCCTGCCCCAGGGATCAGGTGGGGGATGTCCGCCAGAACTCTCCTGCCTGCCGTGGAGGCGGGACGAGCCAGGTGCCACGTCTCCTTCCTTCCCTGCCCCTGTCCCTGAGCCAGACTGCACAGGACGGCTTTCTACCACAGAACTGTACTGTGACAGTTGTCTTGCTCACATAAGCTGTTTCAAAAAAGCCAGCAGCACCTCTGCCTGACCCCACACATGGGGTACAGTGCGCAATTATAGGGGGAGCCTGTGGGCTGGGGGGGGGCTCCGAAGGGCCTCGCCTCAAGGGCCAGCTCAGGGGAGTCCCAGCTCTACCGCTACAAAGCGCACGTAGGGTGATGCCGGGTGACCCGCCTCCCTTCTGAGGCCATGGTGGGGTAGGGGTGTTGCTGAACGGTGTCCTTTCCATAAAGGTCCCTTTCCTTTTCAAAACTCTGATCTCAGATCTTGAAGCCCACTGTGACTCCTAACTACACTGTGGCTTCAGGTCCCACTGTGATGGAGACCGCCCTTCCGCCTCACCTGGGTGCAATCTGCTGAGCTCGTTTTTAGGGTGGTGTATCCTCACCCGAGTGATCAGCTAGGTCAGTGTTGAAAGAGGAAAAAAGTGACCTTTCATTTTTTTTCTTGAAAACTTGAGAGGAAACAAAATACTACTGATTTTTTTTAAAGAAACAAACTGAATGCATGACTGCGGAGCGGTAGAGGTGTATATTTTTCATAATGTTGGGGAGATTCCGTGCTGCTTTCTGGAAAGGGCTGGAATGTCTGGTTCCTGACCCCGGGCCAGCAGCCACGCTCTATTTTCTGTAGGAAATAGAGGGCCAGCCCCTCCCCGGCTCCGGGCGTGGCTGGGAGTGGACGCCTGTGCCCATTTCTACCTTCTATTGAACCACTTTGATTTGGGGAGAGAAAAAGAAATAGAACTTTTTGATAGTGTGGTAAAAACATTGATTTGAACTATTTTAGTAAAAGGAGTACCAGAAGATGGTGATAGTGTATACTTTGCGCTAGATAAATAAAGGCTCTTTGCAAGCCTGTGTGTGGATGCACAGTGCGTGTTCTGGGTGGCGGGATCGCTGGGCAGAGGGCCCTGGCTCCTGGGGGCACCTCGGGTGGGCGTTCAGCAGGCACACAGCTCCCCTTCCTCCCACAGTGTGAGTGGTGGTGACCACTGTCACTCCAGTGGCCTCCGCCTGGTCACAGACCAGAGATGGCAAGGATTTCAGATCCGAACCACCTAACGCAGAAACTCGTCTATGCGGGCACACCTGACAGTCCAAACTGGTCTGGAATTCCAGGTCCCTCTAAAGAAAGCCAATGCACGCATAGGGCATGGGAGACGTGCGCATGCGTGTGTATGTGTGCACGCGTGCGTGTATGCGTGGTCTGGCTGGCAGCGAGACTGCCCGGAGGGCTCTCCTTGCCCCCGCGGGGTCCTGAACGAGATCTGCTTCCAGACCCCACACCCAGAGGCCTCAGGCCGCGAGCCCCACCTTCGGCTGGCCGTAACAAAGGTTTCAGAGCTGACTTTATTTGGATAACTGACAGGAGTCTTGTTTGTAACCAAGGTGAAATTCACAGTTTGTTACAGTCACACTTAAAAAATATCTCTCTATACAGAAATCTGCAGATCGATGTAAACAGACATGACTTTCCAAGTATATTTTCCCCCTTCTCCCTGGAGGAAAGAAAAAAAAGCCACCCAACCAGGTAACCCCTTCAAAATAACTTTAATACAAAGAACGTAAATATCTAAATCAAAACAGTGGTTCTTCTGACCTACTGGGTGTCATGGGAGAGAACATCACAGAATGGAAGCGATGACAACAGCCTGACTTCAGGTGGAACTGGACTATTTAAAATGGAGTATCCAGGAAAAATAGGCACTGATTTCTAGAAGAAAATTCACTCCTTACTGAGCTATTTATTGAGCCAATATGGCTGGTGAACATTTTCACTAGTAGAGTCACCCAGTGCAGGACTCAGCCAGCATCAGCTGACACCAAACACACAGTGAATGGCAGCCGGCACTGCCTGGGCCACACTGGAAGCCGCTGTCCCTGTTCTTCAGGTGTGGGGGGCCATCCCGATTTCACGGCCCAATCCGTTTCTTCCCATACTGCCACCATCTAGCATCATACAAGGTGCCCTGCTGCTTACCCACTTTAACTATTCTTCGAGGTGATTAGAAAAACTTTTGTTAAAAAAAAAGCGGGGGGGGGAACGGCATCAGGTTATCTCATCCAGGCTGCCCGCCCCAGCCCCCCAACTGGAGGCATGCCGGGTGGGGGGATGGGTGGGGGCACGGGTGGCTGTCCTCCAGGGGGCACAGATGGAGGTGGGTAGCTAGCCGGTGGCAGGCCCAGGCCTGGGGGAGGGTGAGGTGGGACTGCGTGGGTAGGGGGCAGGCGTGGGGGTGGGGGTGGGAAGTTGGGGTTGTAGGTGGGTGGAGGCTTCTGCCCCCCGGATATGAAGTGGGATGGAGGGTGGTGGGAAGGAGCTGGGGAGGGGGCACTGGTGTTGGGGTGGGTTGGGGGGGTAGGGGAGGTGGGCTGGTGGGCCGTAGGCTGGGGGCAGCGTGCCGTAGGAGGGGCCGTCCGTCTTCATCATGGACTGCAGGCTCTGGTAGCCCTCTCCGGACATGTAGGAGCTGCTGGTGGACATCCCGGTTATGTAGCTTGAGGGCGGTGGCGGCGGTGGCCGGTGTGGCAGCGGCGGTGGCTGGTGCACGGGGGCCGGGTGGGCCGGAGGGGGAATTTGGACCTTGGGGAGGTCACTGGCATCCACAGGGCCTGGTGGCTCGGCCTCGCCCAAGGCAGCTGAGAGGGGAGGCTTCCGGTCTGCAGGGGAGGGATGGGTCAGGGCCCAGTCTGGGCTGCCCATGGCACCCGGGGCTGCAGGCATAGGGGCTGCTCGCCAACTGCCTCGGGGCCAGAGCTCCACAGCGGTTCACGGCCGCCCCCCACGCGCCCGGCCATGTTACAGCGCTGCTGGGCTGGTGCCGTCTCCTCATTCACAGAGGAGCAGGGAGCAGCTGTTGCCTTTGTGGCCATCAAGCACGGCCTGTGCCTGCATCTCGATGCCATCAGCTCATTCCCTACCCGTCACGCAGGGCTCCCCACCACCTCCAGCTACCTGGGGTCTCTCTTGCTCCCTCGGCCCTAACCGCACCGGCCCAGGCAGTAGTGGCCACACATGGAGCCCCCTCTTCCAGGTACAAACACGTGCAGGGCCCTAACCACACCGGCCCAGGCAGTAGTGGCCACACATGGAGCCTCCTCTTCCTGGTACAAACACGTGCAGAGCCCCTCCTTTCTGCGTGTCTCTGCCTCTGGAGGCTGAGCCAGGGCCAGGGCACATTACTGTCTACAGCACTGGCACTCAGCACAAAGCATGAGTCAGTCAAATGAACGAAGTGGCATTTAAAAAAATAACACAAGTTGCTGACACTTGCAATAGAACCATAAAAGCGGCAACTGTGACTGTGCCACAAAGAGAAGTGAGGGCAGATCCCAGCGTGCACCCTCAGAAATCTGCACCGTCAGGGCGAGCGTGAGCACGTGCCTTGTGGTGGGGCAGGCAGCACCTAGTGTCACTTATTCCAGAGAGCCACCTGTACCTGCTCCCGCGGGGCTTTGCCGCCACAGCCCTCACACTCCCTGTCTTCCAGAGCCACCCCTCGCACGATGACTCCCCCTCCTCATTCACGGTCAGGTGCCTGGGAAATGACACCTGACCACCTCGCCAGGGGTGGCCAAACACGAGAAGGTGTGTCTTTTCCCAAGGCAGCCCAGAAGTCAAAGACAAACCACAGGAGCAAGATTTCTTGCTCCAGAGAACACAGAAAAGGAGAAGCCAAAACCATGAGGACGGTTTCTGGTCCTCTGGCAGCTTCTCTCGTGTGCTCCCGGAAGGCCGCACAGTCCTGATCGTGCGGACACAGACCGCACCATGCCCAGGAATGCACTGGGCAATGGCGGGGCACGGGCACCAGCACCAGCCGCGAGGCCACTGCTGTCCATCCACACGGCACTGCGGTGCCTGCTGTTCCCTCACTGTTGTCGCAAAGTGAGTGAGAGCAGAATTTCACATCAGCGAGGACATCTTTCAGCAACAGACGTGTCCCTGGGGCCCACTGGTGCTAAGCAGCACCATCAGGTCAGACTTGCCTGTGGAGACTACGTGTGGCTCCCGGCAGGGCCAGGGGCCCTGCGGCTCTAGAAGTTGACTATGGCACACAAAGTATGAGCTCAAGCCTGTGCCGAAAAGCAGCTCGAATCCTCCACGTGTCACTCCATGGCCACCTGAGTCCACAAACACGCTCCTCTACCCTTAACAAATCACCTCTGGTAAGGTGCAACTCTGCTACCTCAAGTCATCAGCGCACGTGCCGTGCCCTGCCCTGTGACTTCACCTGGGATAAAAGTGAGTTCTCAGCACGTGTGCGCCCTCTCTTCATACTCACTGCTGACACCGACTGCCACAAGCTGCCCTCGGAACACTCCTTGTGACTTCATGTCCCTTCCGGCCTCTTGTGCTGCACGAGAACTGGGCTCCGCTCCCCCCGTGAGCCTTCCTTCCATCTCCCTACCCCCACGCACATCCACAAAATAGCGATGGGGTCACGGGAGTGACCCACTGCCCCCTTCCCCCAGCTCCATTTTTAGAGGCACCGTGGCCGCCAGGCTCCGCCCCCTCCCCCACTATGGCTCTTCTAGTGGCATGGCTGGCTTGTGGGTCCCAGGCCAGCTGCCCGCATGGGGGCTCCCTGCACCGAGGTGCCCCTGCCTCCCAGCAGCACCTCTGTCACTGTCTCTCACTGCCCTGGGCTCTGCACCTGCCAGGAGATGCTCTGTAAACACTGAGTGAGCAACTGCAGGCAGCTAAGCCAGCGGCATGCTGAACTGGGGGCTGTGGGGTTCGTCCCAAAGTGGAAAACGACCGTCTGCTCTCCCCAAACGTAGGCACTACGTGACCGAGTGTAATCAGAGAAACGCAAACAGCAGCGCGTCTGCTACGGGCACACAGCTCCGGGAGCCCGAGGTTACACACAGCCGCTACCCGGCGCTCAGTGCGGCCGCTGAGAGGACCTGCACCGACAGAGGTCCAGGGAAATCTCTGGAATATCGCCCTTTAGAGAACACACAACTTCCTGCCTTTTCTAGTTGAATGCTTCATCTTCCAAAATATTGCCACAGGTAAAGAATACCTGACAACTTTTGTCCTCTATTTTTAATGATGCCCAAGAAGCTTCCCCATTAGTTCACTGTGTACCTTTTGAGAACTTTTCACTTTTAAATTTATTCTCCATGTGGCCCAGTGAACAACTGCTTATTTTTCAAAGCGGACCGAGAGGATCTCCTGTGGACAGGAGGCGGGTGCAAGAGCCGGGGCCTGAACGCTGCAGCAGGCCGGCCGGATGCGGATGCGCGTGCACACTCACGCGGCAGGCCTCTGCTTGCTTAGAACTGATTCTACGCTCATCTTTCCTGGGAAGTTCAATATTTCTGGATGTGGGAGTCAAATAAATATTCAGATATATCGAGAACTTACGACACCCTCAAAATATGTGGTTTGTGAGATACAGTTTTCGAAAGATCCTTGGTCACTACTATCTTTTAAATCTTGGCTACAAAGTCTCCCTTCCATACACAGGTGTTCCCCAGGACCGCCCAGAAAGGCAGGGAGAGAAGGTGGCGGTCCCAGCAGCTTCCAGCAGACACTTACCTGGTGGTGGGTGGGCAGGAGGCAATGGAGGGTGAGTGGTCTCAATTTTGGGGATCTTAGGTGGTGGTGGGTCTACAAAGAAAAGGTAGATTAAAAAGCACTCAGACCTCTTCATGTGAATAAACGTATCATAGAGGAAAAAAATGTAATGTTTAGGGCTCTTGGGGAAAAAGAACAGACGTGACCTGCGCCTTAAGGAGCGTGAGGGAGGCCTCAGCTAAGCTGTCACGTGCTAATCCTTTTAAACGAATAAAATGAACGAAGCAGATACACCTGTCCTGCCACCCTGCCTCCGAGAACAAGACCGACCCTCGGCTTCTTACAGTCGGCCCCCTTCTGACACGCACCGATTTCCTTGCCGACTGGTAAGACAAATCCTTCCAACGACCTGAGCGCAGCGGAGAACAGCCTCAGTGACCCAGTGTGACCTATCGGGAGTCCCCATGCTACACAGAAGAAAAAAGGCCCCGCATGTTCACAGGAGCAACCTCTCCCTTTTACTTCTCATTGAGGCACATTTTCAGTTTATTCTGTGTCACAAACACTCCCCGTGGCATGTCAGCAGCAGCACATTAACTGCGCCAGGAGAGCCGAGTAGGTGTGCGAGCCAACCCTAAAGCAAAGTAGCCGGGGCCACTCGGGCAGAGGACACAGCCCATCCTTCAAGGTCGAGTGGCTGCATGTGACCCTTATCCACAGTGGCAATGCTAAGTTGCCCACAGAGGCTACACCAAGTTCAACATCTTCTGTTTACAAAGGTAGAGAGTGTGCACACGTGCTCAAAAAAACCTCCATCTTTTTGTTTGCATGTTTTAGCCTTTTCTTCTTCAAACTCACTTTACCCTAGCTTGTACTCCAGTCCGATTCTGTTCTGGTGTTGCTGACCACTTTTTGGGTTTTCTCTGCCTCAAACAGGCTGGATTCAAGGTCTGGGGACATCTCTCTATCATCTTCCTCAGAGACCAAGCCCCTTCTCGCTGGGCGGATGAACTGTGAATCTACGTGCCTAGCTTCTTTTTCTCCTCTAAAACTGGGGGCCTGATGTTTGGGCCCCAGCCCTAGACCCAGCAGCCGGCAGCTCACAGGCAACTTTTCCCCTCCATCTCTTGTAACCACTGTCCCTCTCACCTCAGGCGCCTCCCTCCCACCCCCTGCCCACAGCCAGCCAAGCTACAGGGATCTAACAGTGCTGTCCAACGGAAATACACGGAAAACTGCACACGTAATTTTAAATTTGCTAGTAGCCATGTCAAAAAAGGGTAAATATTTTACTTAACCCAATATATAAAACAATTCGACCATTTCAATGTGTAACCTGTAAAATTCACTAATAAGTTTCTTTACATTCCTTTTTCTTACTCACTCTTGGAAATCTGGAGTGTATTCTGCACTTAGGACACAGGGCCACCAGCGTGGGCTGCACTCCGGGTGCTCAGCAGCCCCTGTGGCTAGTGGCCCACACTACACCCCCTGCCTCCAGGCTGTATGCGACCCCCGCTCCTGGTCCATGGCTGACACTCTGACTCCGCCCTCCCAGGCCTCACTCCCGCGCAGCAAGCGTCTCCCCATTCCCAGCCCTGTGCTGTCGCTGCTGCCGGGCGGCCCTCACATGGACGTGGCCTGGGCCGCGCTCCTGCCCAACACCATCCCGTGGCGCCACTGCCTGCGCCAAGACCCATTCCTCCAGGTCGACGCCATCGTCAGCTCCCACCCGCGCTTCTGTCCTCTCAAAAGCGACTCCCTTTCAGTCCTTCGCCTTCCAGGGAGGCTGCTCTCTCCATTTCCTCCCAATTCCTCGGCTTACCCACCTCCTTCCACCTAAAGGCCCCACGCCCTCGGCGCCAGTCCCCCTCCACTGGCTGTTCCGACTTCTCACAGACGCGGCACGTCCGCTCAGCGTGACTGCACACCACACGGCAAAGGCGCAGCACACTCTTTTGTGCTCACACTTTGTGCTCACTCGGAGCTAAAAAAAATTTACCTCTACTGAACGCATCAGTCCTGAGAAAAATTGTAGCTTTACTGTAACTTGAAGATCTCAACAACAGTTCAACAAATAATTCACTGATCCTACCCTGGAACTAACGGAAACAGAGATGAGTAAACACAGTCTGCCTTCAAAGAGCTCGGTTCAACTGGGCCAGCTGGGCTGACACAGAGACAAAACGCTTCCTGCTTTCTCTTCTGTATCTTTCAGATTTTGCTTATTCTGTTTGTTTCTAACTTCGGGCCCTACTCCACATCTAGATCTAGATCCACATAGAAAGGACCCTGAGAGGGGCCTGGCTTGCATAAGCAGCTGGGCTGGGCCAGGACACATGCTGTGGGCACCATTGCCGGCCAGCACGCCTGCCCTCCCCCCACGACACTCTGCTGCCTGCTGTTCAGCTACGGGGACGCCCAGGGCCCTTTACTCTCTTACTGTGGTGCCTTTAGCTGATCCCTAAAAATATAAATGCTACCGTGACAGTTCGCCTACATTCATAATTACATTTTTATGCATGTTACTGAACACACTGTTATTGCCACTAACGTCTTTTGAGACCTTTGGTCAGAATATAACCTAAAAATATAGAGTCAGGAGATAAACAGAAGACAATACACTTTTTCTGGCAGGCAGGGCCAAGTTTTTGATGGGTGCTAAGGTTAAATTTTAAGGACAATCTCAACCTGAAAGGAAACAATGCCGACCAAGAATTTAAAGTTTTGATAAGCAAATAAAACCAAAAAAAACCCAAAACAAAAAAACCAAACCCACATTAGAACAGGAAATTACCTGCTGCTTTGTTCTCTTCTTTGGGAGAAACCACCTGTTAACAAAAGAAATCACAACTGTTACCCAAGACCCAGGGAACGGTGAGGAAACACTGACGGTCCAGGTACTAGCAGAACTACAAGGACAGAAGGTGGCTGTGGACCAAACCTAACGTCGGCTTGAATGGGCAGGGCCAACCTGGCATGTTCAGAGCACTATTTCTGCTTTTTCCCTCTTCCTCTTTTCCAAATCACACAGAAATACTAATATTTCTCAAGAGTGAGTTCCAAGTGACACTAGATTCCAGGCCCTAAATTTGATGAGTGCTGCTTGCTGATGCTACCCTGGGGAGAAACGTTACAAATACCCAGTGTCACTTAAAGAACCAGACACTACAGAGCCAGAGGGAGCTGGAGACGCCTATTCCAGCAGGGTATAGACGTGGCTACGCTGCCCGGAAGGATCCAGGCCCTGTCGGGGACGACAAAGGCAGCAGCGGCCAGAGGAGGACAGAGCCTTCCTGGCTCCCGGAGCCACCTCTCTGACCACATCAGTTTGCAGGCTTCCTATGGGCAAGATCAAGTGAGTCACCACCCTGTGCCTTCGGTGCTCTGTGTGGTCCCTTAAAACGGAACATGTGCAGGTTGGGTGCTGCCGCCAGGACAGCCGCCGTGCCCCAGGCCACTCTGGCCACTCACCGCGGCCCGTTTCACCTGGCGGGGAGGACTGGGCTGCGGGGATGGTTTCTTGGGCTGCTGCGCTGGTGGCGGCGGTGGCTGCGCTGACTGCTGTGAATCCTTCTGCGGGGCCTGGGGCGGTTCAGAGCCTTGAGATGGCTGTGGCTGTGGCACTTGTGGCACTTGAGGTGTGGGGTGGAGAGACGGGGGCTGCTGCAGCTGATGAGGCGTGTGATGAGGCATCTGTTGTTTTCCTTGTGAGTAAAGATCCAGGATTTGGTGGCAGATGTCTAAATGATAGGCAACAACTACATTTACCACAAATTGATATTTTTGAATGAAATTTTACCTAGGGAAAAAAATCGGCCCATTTTCCTTTGAGCCACGATTCCCTGACATGGACCGATACGCAGGAATCGTATTTGTAATTCAGCCAGCATTTTCAGGTCACCGAAACTGGACAGCGTGGACACTATGTTAGAGAATTTAACTGACGACACTTCTAACAGCGTACGTAAGCCTATCTGGGAAACTCCATTCTTGGGACTCAAGGTTCACCCGCACGGAGCGCTTAGTACCTTCCAAAACATCCACAGGGACATCCTGCACAAACTGCTCCCACCATCTCCGATACATGGGTTTAGAGGTCCATTCTTGTATTTCAAATTTGCATAAACGTCCTGCGAGATACATCACTGCCACTGCTATGATCTCTGGTTCCCACTGCAGTGACAAAGTCGTGCAGAGACTAGTTCAAAGAGAAAAAGAGGTGACTTGACTTAAATGAGCCAACATTTATGATTAACCCAATAAGGAAATTAGATACCATATCTAAATGCCGAATTGCTTATTCTTCTCTAAACATGATTAAAGTATTACGAATAAGAGCAAGTTTTCAGTCTTCTAAAGGCATCAAAATACATTACTTTAACCATAGTTACTAATTTGTCTGCTCCTTAAAGAATCAGAATTCCGGCAGATTCAAACACTGCCACGTCTCAAAGGCCAATGAAAATGGTTTGTGTTCTCCCAACCGCGGAAACGCCAATCCCTGAACCGTCTCTAATGACAGCAACCCCACTGTTCTCCGAGTGGCAGCCTGGTGGGTCCCTGGGCTCTAGAACCTCACGGCTCTGAAACGGGGACAAGGGGGTAGACGCGAACGGGCTCTAAGTATTTATCTGTCAAAATTCTCTGGTGTATTGTTTTGGACTTATGTTTCGAGCTGGTGATAAGACTTCAGCATTCTGTACCACTGTGACGTGGCAGGGCAGTCCTCTGCTGGGAGCAGACGACCTGGCCTTCAGCCCAGCTCTGCCATTAACTGGCTCTTCAAGCTGCGGCAAGTCAGTTTCCTCGATACAAAATAAGGGGCTTGGATAAAATGACATATACGGTCCCTGCCTATTCTAAAATCCTATAATTAAGTCAACATTTGAGCACACGTACCTGTCATTTACAAATGTCCATGCCATTTGTACCAACTTTTGAATTTTGTTTTTATCACCTAGAAATGGGGAGAAAGAGGTAAATTAATAATAATAGGGGGAGAAAAAAGCAGCACAAGAAGCAACAAGTACGTATTTAAAGGCCAGTGTGCCCTGAGCACCATTCTGGTACTCAGCAAAGCGCTGCAGCCCAGGAAACAGGTTAAACGAGGGGGTCCAGGCTCAGCTCTCTTCTACCCACGTGACCCCCGCTGAGCCACCATTTATGGGAAACCTGGCTCCAAGGCTGATTCTATTAGGCTATTCAAAAAGTTCTGACTCATTTTCCTGCCCATATCACTTGGCAACTGGAGAACAGAATCTGTTTACACACAAAGAAGCAGTACCGACAGCCACCATACTGACGTATCTGAGCGAGCCACGGCCGGGCACTGAATTTTCGCACTGAATTTTCGCACGGAACTCTCTAATTCCCTCTTTGGAGAGGCATAATTCAGTGTCATCAAACTATTATAAAGACTCGACTTCAGAATGACAAAAGTCTTTTAATAACTTTTCTT
>NW_011889049.1:632359-638800 GCF_000151845.1 Pteropus vampyrus
GTCGTGCAGAGACTAGTTCAAAGAGAAAAAGAGGTGACTTGACTTAAATGAGCCAACATTTATGATTAACCCAATAAGGAAATTAGATACCATATCTAAATGCCGAATTGCTTATTCTTCTCTAAACATGATTAAAGTATTACGAATAAGAGCAAGTTTTCAGTCTTCTAAAGGCATCAAAATACATTACTTTAACCATAGTTACTAATTTGTCTGCTCCTTAAAGAATCAGAATTCCGGCAGATTCAAACACTGCCACGTCTCAAAGGCCAATGAAAATGGTTTGTGTTCTCCCAACCGCGGAAACGCCAATCCCTGAACCGTCTCTAATGACAGCAACCCCACTGTTCTCCGAGTGGCAGCCTGGTGGGTCCCTGGGCTCTAGAACCTCACGGCTCTGAAACGGGGACAAGGGGGTAGACGCGAACGGGCTCTAAGTATTTATCTGTCAAAATTCTCTGGTGTATTGTTTTGGACTTATGTTTCGAGCTGGTGATAAGACTTCAGCATTCTGTACCACTGTGACGTGGCAGGGCAGTCCTCTGCTGGGAGCAGACGACCTGGCCTTCAGCCCAGCTCTGCCATTAACTGGCTCTTCAAGCTGCGGCAAGTCAGTTTCCTCGATACAAAATAAGGGGCTTGGATAAAATGACATATACGGTCCCTGCCTATTCTAAAATCCTATAATTAAGTCAACATTTGAGCACACGTACCTGTCATTTACAAATGTCCATGCCATTTGTACCAACTTTTGAATTTTGTTTTTATCACCTAGAAATGGGGAGAAAGAGGTAAATTAATAATAATAGGGGGAGAAAAAAGCAGCACAAGAAGCAACAAGTACGTATTTAAAGGCCAGTGTGCCCTGAGCACCATTCTGGTACTCAGCAAAGCGCTGCAGCCCAGGAAACAGGTTAAACGAGGGGGTCCAGGCTCAGCTCTCTTCTACCCACGTGACCCCCGCTGAGCCACCATTTATGGGAAACCTGGCTCCAAGGCTGATTCTATTAGGCTATTCAAAAAGTTCTGACTCATTTTCCTGCCCATATCACTTGGCAACTGGAGAACAGAATCTGTTTACACACAAAGAAGCAGTACCGACAGCCACCATACTGACGTATCTGAGCGAGCCACGGCCGGGCACTGAATTTTCGCACTGAATTTTCGCACGGAACTCTCTAATTCCCTCTTTGGAGAGGCATAATTCAGTGTCATCAAACTATTATAAAGACTCGACTTCAGAATGACAAAAGTCTTTTAATAACTTTTCTTCTTACCTTTGAGTTGTTTTGCATATTTGAGTAGGAACTGGTATGGATGTTCTACCTGTAAATCAAACTTTATGGTCTGTAGTAAGATTCTCTCCAGAACCATTACTTCTTCCTAAAAATAAAACAACAAATGGGACAGTAATTTCAATCACAGGTCTGCAACGGCATTAAAACGTAAGCTTTCCCATTTATTCTCTTCGAGTTATAGTTTAACAACCATTTTCATTCCCTTTCTCCTCTCTCCCACTCAGGCTTTTAGCATGCTTGAGACAACGATAAATTCTGAAAATAACTCCAAGTAAGAAGACAACACAATCAGAACTAATTAAAAAAAAAGACTGGAAACAAAATAAACATTCTTAGAAATGTTCTTGCTTTCAAGCACACAGGTCCCTTTACAAAACAGACTTCACTTTGTAAGTAATGTAACTGCACTAGAGTTTCTTTCCAGACCTCCATTAAAAAACTACAATCCTTCAGGAATTTACATTGAACACTTAGAGCAAGAGATGACGACAGTGACAGCTTCACGCAAACTCAGACAGTGAGTTGTACCAGCTGAAAAACATGTATTGGAGTGTGTATGTGTGTGCGCGCGTGAATGAGGTCACATCACTCGTTTAAATCTTTCATCTATCTAAAATAAGCTGTTCCCTCATCATTTTTGCTTTTGTTAAACCGAACCCTATACCATCTGTGCAAACACACAACACAAAATCTTTTCTGTCCATTGATCTGCAGTCTACTTCTGTACCAGAAGCAAAAAAGTTTAACATTTGGAAGGGATAGTTCAATTTTAGCTCCTTTTTCAAGAAGTTTCTGATTTTTGCGTGTTTCCCTTGAAATTTTAGTATTATTTTACTATCATTCTAGAAAAAGTGAAAGCTATTGACGTTCTGACTGGGACCCACTGAATTTACAGAACAATTTAGGGAAATGGACATATTTACTGTGCTGAATCTTCTCATCCAAAGTTTGTAAAATACAATCAAGACACCCTATGTTGGAAGAACAATTAGAGAGAATTGCCTGTTTGCATCAGAGAAGAAAGGGCTTTGTATTGTAGAGGACTGAAAACACATCATTAACAGCTTCATAAACCCATCAACTCTGGGAAGAGAAGACAGGTAACAGGCCTTCACTCTGAATCACAGCCTGCTTCACTGAACAGAGATGTTTCCATCACTGTTTATTATTCCAAACAGCATGGCAGGACGAAGGTTTTTCTACCCTGGTTTCCCAAGCATTCCCTCAGGAAAGCTTTTTAAAAGTCTGACAAAAATCCTGCTAACATTGCCTCCCTGCCCTCTTTGTCACCACCTATTTCCCAGAAACTCCAACAAATCTGCTAAATTTAGAAAGTCTTCTACCAAGTGAGCCAATGGTGTCCAGGCGGTAGCTCGGAGTATTACAAAATAGCCCAAGGCCTGGCCTCCCTTTGTGTTTCAAATCCCCAGTTAATGGGGTAATTATAGGTCTGTGGGTAAGCTTCGTTTCTTAGGGAACTTTCCCTCGGCCCCAAACTATCTGCCTGGGGGACTTATCTAGGTTACCAGGCTGAATGTCCTCACTGCATACCTTTAAACAGCAGCTCATAATCAAACAGTTCTATGAATATTTGATGAAAATCTATCCCATTACTCAACTGTAAAATCTATGAGAGCGAAGGCCATGTCTGTTTTGTCAACACGGGACCTCGAAGTGCTACCATGGGAATCAAGATTTAAAGGCAGAAGTTATGATTCTTACCTTTGGGTCATCTCCGAACTGGCCAAATTGTACATCATTTAATAAACTACGAGCTGTTTTGATGATATCTTTACATTTTTTGGGCGTTTCTTCTACTTTCCCAGCTAGGAAGAGACAACAAGCTCCTGTTACCTAAAAGGGAGACAGAAGTTACCAAAGCTCACGCAGAACACAAGCGAGGACCTCAGGCCTTCACGACAAACTGGCCATGATCTCCTGCCCACCTCTTTCTTATGAATACTGACACTCTGAAAGCTTGAAGGAAATGTCACATATATAACCCCACCCCCCACCCCAATATGGCTTCATAAATTTTAATTTTCTGAAGAACATGTCATGTAAACAAAGAAGATGCCAGAAAAGAAAAAGTCACAGAAATAAATTTTCTTTTTATATTGCAATCTTAAAGATAACGACTCTCTGAACAGCTAGCTTTGCTACAGAAAAAGCACAAGTAAATGTTTGTCTGGTGGAACCCATCTCTATACCAACGCCCACACTTTCTTCTCTCTCTCGAGCTGTCTGGACCCTCGTCCACTTCCTCCATCACTGATGTCTTCTCACTGCCTTATCTTCAACTTCTCTTTGCCCATCCTACTCTCCGGCATGTCCCTCCGTCCATGGAATCCTGATCACATTAGATATCAGACACCGTACCAGGGGTACAGCGCTGGTTCTGACATGGTCTCCTTCCTCCAGAACCTGTGTACAAAACTAAGTAAAATCTTAACAAAAGGAAGAACTCCCAATAGATTAACTTCCTGTTAAGTCTAATTTTATCATCTTCTTTAGGAAACCCTTCAATCTCTTCAGTTTACGCACTGAATTCAAATGCCTACTCTGGCATTCGAGGCTCATGCTGGTCTGATCTGGTCTACCTTTCCATCCAAGGCCCCACCATTGCCCTCCTGCCAAACTGATCTCCTGTCTAGGCTACATCTGCACTCCAGGCTTTCTCTGTGTCTGTCATGCTACTTCCTGCTGGCCTAATGCTCTGTCCATCTCAGCACGTCTGAGCCCTGCTTACACTTGCTGCCGGCACCTCCTGCCTGCCATGTTCCCTGATCCCTCCGCAACGTGATTAACCTCTCTTCCTTGAATGCTCTTATGGCCTCGCTCTCTACCACGTTTTGTACGTGTCACGCCATCTACTCTGGACTGAAGCTACTGAGGCAGGCTCCCTGCCTGAACATCTCACAGGAGACAGTGCATGTTTAAGGAGTAACTGAAGAATAAGTGATGTGGCCTGAAGAATTTCTCTTTTATCTTGGTCTTCGCTGGGTCTCAGTGATAAACCCAGCTTTATCCTGGGGAAGGTAATAAGGAAGCAAACTTAAACACAAAGTGCAATATGACTGTGGCCCATGTCAGCCAAATTAAAGATCTGAATATGGTTAATGGGAAAAAAGTTCAAACTTGATTTTCTTTATATATAGTATGTAGTATGTAAAAATAAGTACTTTCTGGCAATATTAAAAAAAAAAATCAGCCCATGAAACTGTGTGGAAATAACAACATGTGATAGAGAATTACATTAAGATTCAAATACTTACATATCTGGGGAACTGCTTGAAGGAGTGAAACATGTAGAAGCGATGAAAATAAATTATCCCAGTTGCCAGGGTATCATAGTGCCTGTTGTTCTTGTTAAGGATTTTAGCGGTTACGGTCTTAGTTAAATGTGGAAAAACAATATAGACAAACGATCACAACGAAATCAGTGGTAAACACTGTCAGTGGCAAAGCAGGCAGATAGGATGCTCAGGATGTCAGAATTCTGGTTTAAGACTTTGTAAAGTCCAGTTTTCATGCTAACAAGGCAGGACTTTATTCCCATAGAAACGTGCCGGCTATCATCACTGGAGGCTGCTTGCCTCCTGGTGGCCACTTGCTCAGTGTCTAAGTCTATACATTTAAATGATAAATATGAAATAGAAAACCCCTGAAGAGCCAAGCAAAGCAGAAATAACATTTAAGTAGCAAAGATATTTAAGAACCGTTTAGTACAGAGACAGTACTGTATATTTTGTCTACAGCATCTAATTTAATTCTTGGTGGTAGGGGGAGGCTTTCTATAATAGATTCCAAAGGATACAGTCCCAAACGTGTGCCCACATCAAAGATGAACCGGGCCCCCTCTCGGCGGTACCGGGCCTCAGTGGCTGGATCGAGTCCTTCTAGCTGCGAGGGTGTATGAGCCAAGTCTTTCTTATCCCAGTACCAACATGGTTTTGTGTGGTCCAGGTTTGCTGAGGTTACTGAAGGGCTTGAATTTTCTTTATTCTCCTTCATTTATTGAAGTAGACTTGTTCCTTCCAAAAGACTCTCTGAAAATGTTAAGAATCCTAAGACGAAGAGAAGAAGCAAAGTTGGAAAGAGACACTCCACATGAAACAATGTCAATCTTTATAAACAATCTATCATCACAGATTGTACCTGATTTCCTACAGAATTTCCTACAGAAATGACACCGTTGATTGGCAGTTAGAAGCCCAGATTCACCTCCCGAGCCAATTTAGCACAACCATATTGTTCTAGGCCATTTTATATAAGGGACTTGAGAATCCATGGGTTTTGGTATCCATGGGAAGTCCTGGAATCAATCCGGGTGGATACCGAGGAATGTCTATACTGTAAGTGACTCACAGTATAACACCCCCCAAGTTTCATGGCAGTTTGAAAGGAAGAGAACTTCTGCCTCATTCTCCTTTCTGCTCTTCATGAGACCCAGCTCCCTCAGGCTAGTCGAGATTCCATTCTTCAGTAAAACCCAGGCCTGTCCCAAACCCCTCAAAAGATTTACGCTCCAAAATTATCTCTCTCTTCCAACAGGCACCTAATCAAATTTTCCTTTTTTTAGTTTATACGATTTCACTTTGGTACTTTCATTTAGAAAAGCCACTAGACTGGATGAATTCACATCTGTACAAGTCCCTGAATTGAGCAATACAGATCAGGTGTAGATGAGTGATGTGGCAGAGTGGGTGGAGGGAGGTAGTCGACAGCAGAGGGAAGAAGTTGCTTTAAATTTTTCTTGCCTTCTCATCCTCTTCTTTTTCATTTAGAATAACAAAATTCTCTAAAAGCTCCATCTTGAGAAAACAAAAAATGACTTTTGTCTAGAGGTCACTGTAACATGTAAACTGTTTGCAAATTAGATCAGAGAACAGAAAATTGCAAATAGGGCTGCAAAAAGGTTCTAAAAGAGGTGCTCGAACCAGGTTAGTCTGAGTAGAAAGAAAACAGCAGCTTGGTGTCCAGGCTCTGGGCCAGGGCCCGTGGTTAATCTGGGAGCCTAACTTTGGGAAAGGTGACACGACAGGCTGAGTGCGCTCCTCCTCTCTGTACCTGGGAGCTCTAAAGAGAATCAGAGGTTTCTTTTAACACAGGGGTCCCCAACCCCTGGGCTGCGGACCGGTAC
>NW_011889049.1:639870-642662 GCF_000151845.1 Pteropus vampyrus
ATATATTAACCTAACAGTTCTCACGTGTAGTGCTTATTCGCAGAAATATTTACTGAGCATTTACTACGAGCCAGGCCTCAACGACATAGCAGGGTACAAGAGAGGCAAGGTCTTTGGCCCACCAGAAACATCTAGTGGCAGAGACAAAGAGAAACACATATGTTAATATTTGTCAGAAAGTGCCAGATGCCATGAAAAACAGTGAAGCGTGGAAAAGGGGGAAAGAGTGATGATGAAGGGCTGCTTAGAGGTCTGCAGAAAGCAGACCAGTTAGGAGATTGTTGTAACTATTCGAGTAATGCCTAATGAAGGCCTGTCCCACACACCAATAATGAGGGAAAAAGTGGACATCATTAACTGACTGAGAGGCAAAGAATGGCAAGAAATAAATTCAAGTTTGCTTGACTGACAGGGAGGGGTGATACCAAAAAGAAAAATGTGGAAGAAAAAGAGCTAGTTTTAATGGGGGGAGGAAAAGGAGAATTTGGCTCTATAAACATCAGGTTTTAAGAACTGAGTGTGGAAACATCCATCAGACAGATAACTAGCTCTGTTGAAATCTGGAAAGAATATATCTACTTGAGATTCACCTATGTGGACTTGACAACTAAAGTCATGGTGACAGATGGAGAGATGGGGAGTAAAACAAGAAGGGATCTGGGGACAGAACTCTAAAGAACTGAGGAAGCAGGAAGAATCACCAAAGGAGAGAAAGGAAAGGCACGGCCAGAGGCACGGAAATTTGCATCCTTAATTGCACAAGAAACCAAGGGATATCAACTTAAAGACAGAGGTCATGTCATCGTCAAGAGTGACAAATCCTAAAATAAATAAATAATTAATTAAAGGACAAGGAATTAAGATTACCAGAATTGATAATGAGTTATTAGAGACTGAAAATTGGTTGTAGTGATGTTTGCACAACTCTGAATACACTAAAAACCACTGACTTGCACACTTTAAATAGGTGATTTATACGGTATGTGAATTATAGCTCAATAAAGCAGACATGTACACCTACGTAAGCAGAGCACCTTTTAGACATGCAGAGGGAAGACTGCGAGCGGTATTAATAGGCTATGAATAGGTTCTTGTTTTTTTTCAGCATAAAGGAGAATGAAGGATGTGTGTTGCAGAAAGGAACGAGCCACTAGAAGAGGCTGAACAAGCCACTGAGGGGTGAACTGGTCAAGGAATAATAAAAAGCACAGTATAAAACTTAACTGTAGAAAGGAAGCTCTTTCTCTATGACAGAAGGGAAGGAAAAGTTGGGGAAGCTATTTGAAAAATCATGTAAGGGGGAAGAAGTCAATTACAAAACAGTATCTCCATTTTCTCTGGGAAACAGAATGCCAAGACATCTGCTGAGAGGAAAAGGGCAGAGCGGAGAAAAGGGTTAGGAATAACCCAGCAGGGATGAAACGGGATGGGAAAGAATCTCGGTCCACAAGTGGACAAATATATTCAAGCCTGTTTTACCTTGCTGTCACTGACCAAACCCCAACTAATAATCTAGTGTGGATGCCTTCAGAGTACGGGGCAAAATAAACAATACGTGGAATGCAGTGAAAATAAATGTGCATGAATAGAACAGAAACAGTCCTCTAAATCATTCCTCACCCTGAAAAAGTTCTCCCCTGAGTTCTATAATCTGGTTCCCTATTACTCTTTAGTTATTTTTTCGCAGACTCTAAAAAGTCATAAATTTTCTCATTAGCAGTTTGATTGTTATGAAAATGACTGAAAGATTTATGAGCTCCACAAAGTAAAAATCTCTCCATAAACAAAGAGTGTATCAAGGCATTTTAGCAACGTCTTTCAGGAATGTGCTTTAGATATATCATTTTACATGATAAAAGATTAAATGCATTTTTCAACATTTATAACTATGGATACTTACAAGTTGGAAACAACAGTAAAGGTCACTACTCAACTTTTTTTTCACACCGTACAGAAATTCCCTCTAAACAATAATATTGGGTCACTCACTAACCTTCATTAAGATGACCTTACTAGTGAACGAAGTAGCCTACAGCATTGCTGAGTATCAATAACTGCTGTTCTCATTAATTCTTCTATTAATTTTATATTGATTTCCTTCTGTTCTATTTATCTATTATCTGTTCTGTTCATCCACAGAATAATGAATGAATGAACTCTACCTTTCAACAACTCTAGCTCTCACTTAGCTCCTTGAAAATACCTCTCCCTTGTCTACTGATCGCCTTTCAAATATGTGAAGACAATTTTTACATTCCCTTCTATTCTCCAAGGCTGTAAACAAACATCCCATTTCCATAACATGGTTTTTCGTGTTTCAAGATCCTTCCTAAATATTAGCAAACAAAATGAAAAACAATAGTCTTTATATGATCTGGACAGTACATCAGGGAAGGGAGACTGCTGATATTCAGCAACATGTCCATTGAGTGCCCACTGAGTTGCAGCAGGCCTGCAAGCTATGTTTTCTTATCCTCACAATTTATCATTGAGAAAATGGAGCTAAAGAGATGAGAAGCAACTTGGCTAATTCACACAGCTAGTAAATGGCAGAGCCACGATCTGCCACTAGACTAAGGTAGTACTTTACTGCCTTCTCTCAATCTGGACACTACTTTGCTTCTAGGGAACATTACATCTTAGAACCATTTTTGTCAAGTTAGGTCTTTCTCATCTCAAACATGGGCAACTGGGTTTTTGTAAACTCAACCATTCCTGGTAAATTTATATCTTGTTAGTTTGGGCCTATTATTTCAGCCTTTAAGAACTCCTTGAATCCTGAGTGTCATCTA
>NW_011889049.1:643567-658085 GCF_000151845.1 Pteropus vampyrus
GCAAGTTTTGTCTTTAGTATAAAGGCTACACTCTAAAATAACAAAAAGTATAGTAAATGTGTAAACCAGTAATAGGCATTTACCATTACCAAGTATTATGTACTATACATAATTACATTTGCTATACTCTTATAGGACTGGCAGCACAGGTTTGTTTCCACCAGCATCCACACAAACCCGTGAGTAATGCCTTGTGCTACGTACAACATTAGGACAGCTACCACACCACTCGCAATGGGAATTTTTCAGCTCCGCTATCATCTTACGGGACCACCTTCGTATATGCGGTCCATCCTTGACTGAAACGTGGTCATGCGGTGCATGACTGTAGCTCATTTTGTAGGCCAAAACTACCAATTTTTTTGACATTTAATTTTTAGAAATGGTATTTAAAATTTAAGGATCTCCTTAGCAATTAGACGGTTTCTTTATTCCTTGTTAAGTGCAAATTATGTTTTCGAATGAAACAAATGCTAAAAAATGTATTAGGCATCAACTAATGTGTTTGAAAAATGCATATAATAAAAACAATACAAAAGAAAATAAAACCCTAAAATTAGACACCTATGGTAGTCGCACTGAACAAAACTCCCACAAGCCTGGATAATTATTACATTTATAGTCAAGATTATTTAACAAACAAGCATCCTAGGTACTCAATTTTAACCAAAATGTCTACGAATACTACTACTAGTCGTCCATCCATTCTTCATTCAGCAATACAGAAAGCTGACCATAAGACACGCAGTATTCTAGGTGCTGGGGATAAAAAAAGTTCCTAGTAGAGCATTCATTCCAGCAACAACATTCGTACGAACTCTTAATGAATGCCTACAACTGCAAGAGCGATTTAGAGCGAGGTACACCAACATTACCAAAGTTACCTTAAAAACATAAAAAGCCACCCTCAACGAACTGCTCTCAGAAGTCGTTCCTAACGTCAGAAGATTTAGCGAAAGCTCCATTTAACTGCCGGTAATAGTGTTAAGAGCTTTTAAGAACCTCTAGACTAACGCCCCAACTTTTGAAAGAACGATTCCTTTAGCAAAACACTAAACCAATCGGGGAGAGAGTCAGTAAGAACGAAGTCTCGGGCAAGAACGAATCTAATCGCGGAAGTACCTTTTCCTTATTATGCCTACCTTATTATGCCTACTTCCTTATTCCTCATGCCTTTTCCTCAACCCTAGTCCCACCCTTGTTACATGGCTCTTGAGGCTCCAAAGTCGCAGTACCCCAGACGTGGTACAATACCCAAAGTCCCAGACCTAACCAAGGCTGGGACCGGGATGATGTGAAGTAACTGAAAGATGTGTAGTCAGCGGTCGTGCGGTTAAGAATGTGCATGCGCGTGTTAAGACCCCTGCTCCTTCTCCCCTGCTAGAAAGTTCCCCGAACCCTAGCCGCCCCTCTCTGCAAGGGCCGCTACCAATTCTAGGGTCCACGCTGGCCTCCCTGCACCGCTCCTGCGACTCAAATCCTCCTGAAGCCCGTCCCGCAGCCCCGCCATCGCCCGCTAACTTCGATAAGCACTGGGGGTAGCGGAGGAAGGCGGACTCCGGGAAGAGAGACTCCGCCAGCGGATGGAGGTGGTTGGCTATATCCTACTCCGACCTCCAGGTACGCGGGAGGTGGGCGGCGCTGCCCGCGCTCTGTGGGTCACTCACCCCTCGCCTCAGGCAAGCCCCTTAGCGACGTCTCTCCTTGCCGACTGCAGCCATCTTGGATGTTGGATGTCGGGGCATACGTCATCACGCTGCGTCGGCGTCAGAAAACACGCGACGGCACCTGCCAACCAATCAGAAGAAAGTAGAGCTCCTAAAGGAGGAAAGAGCAGCCAGTCTCCTTCCGGCCTCTCCCGCAGGAGGAGGAGCCGGCCAGAGGGTCCCTCCCATCGGTCCCGCCCCCGGAGCGAAGGCAATTCGGGAGCAACCGAACCTGCTAACGGAACTTGGACTCGAGAGGCGGGGCCCGGGGCGCCCGTCCTCCAATCAGTGCCCGGGTGTGGCGTAGTCCCGCCAATTGTGGCCTTGGAGCTGCAGGGGGCCGAGCCGGCAGCTCTGGCCCCGAGAGCCGGCAGACCCAATGGCTGGGGAGGAGCTGAAGGAGAACGGTAGGGGGGTCGCAGGGCGGGGCTGCGCCATGCCTCTGAGCAGGAGGGGCGGGACGGCGGCGGCAGTCCGGGGGCGGGGCCCGGGGACGGGAGGAGCCGGGTTGGGCCGCGGCGGCGGGGCCGTCTCAGGCCGCCGTCCCGCCCCTCCCGTCCGGCCGCCGCCGCCGCTGCTGCCGCCTGGGGCTTGGTTGAGGCGGACGGTGGGTCTGGGCTGGAGTGTGGTGCCGCTGCCGCTGCGCAAAGGGGTAAGCAGGCAGGTGAGTGCCGGCGGCGGCCCTTCCGCGAGCGCGGCCCGCGGGGCAGACTCGCGCCGTTGTTCCCGAACGCTGCGACGTCGCCCCCCGCCCTGGCCGGCGTCCCTCGGCCGAGGTCTGGCACGCGCCACCCCGGCCGCTGCGGGCCAGGGGTGTGAGGGGCGGTGTGCGCCCTGGGGCCCAGAGAAGAGGTCTGGGTGCTGGGGGCCCGGGGAGATCGGGGAGCACCGCTTGGCCTTTGACCTCCGGCCCTGCCGGGGCGGGGGCGCGCTCGTCGCTGCCCCGCGTCCCCTCCTGGCGCCCAGCGCTCGGGTCCCCGCTACTGAGGTGGCAGCAGGTGCAGGGAGCGCCTGGTCCCTCGTCGTCCGCCGGGTGGGGCCCGGTCCCCTTTCCCTGGCGCTCGTCGGCTCGGCTCTGCATGCGGCCGGCTCGCGCTCTCGCTTCCTTCCTTCTTCCCGTCGTCACCCCGCTGCTTGGGTGAAGGCTGTGTGGCTTTTATTTTACTCCTTCTCCAAATCTCATGTGCCCGCCGGGGTGCCCGGTGTCCAGCCTCTGCTTCTCTTACTTTCCAGTTATAAAAACAGTCGTTGAAAATAGGTCATTTTTCTTCCCGCGCGCCCTGGCCACCTTCCACACGCTCTGTGCCCTACTAGGGAGAAGAATTCAGTGCTTTGGAGTTTGTCATTCCGACATTAAACTCTTCCTCCTCGTGGCTCCAGCCTGGCGATGCAGCTCTGCCTCTCTGGTTGCCACTCTCGGGAAAAGGAGGCGATTAGTGTCGGGTGCCACTTGCCGCGGGGGGCCTCACCCCTGCCGTGTTTTGACACATTTAGGATCTCTTGAAGGGTATTATTTTGCTTTTCCAAATGAAGATGGAAGTTTCAAAAGCAAAAATACTTTTAAAGTATGTTTACAGGTTAATTTTTTAAGAACCTCTAAAGAGTTAACCTTTTAGCAATGGACTTGACTGTAGCTTGGTTGTAGTGGTGCTTATACAGCTATATCTATATATACCTTTGTCAAACTCGGAACTGGACACTGAAAGTGTGAATTTTATCGAATGTAAATGATACCTCTCCCTCCCCCATTTTTCTTCTCAAAAGTGACCCCACTGGTATTTCAGAACTGTACTAATCAGTAATAATCTTGTAGAGGTTTTACTTACTATTTTAAGTGAATGCATTTAACTCAAGAATATAGCAAAATAAAAGCAGCCTTCCTCTCCACGGTTAATACTTGGCAAGGCTTGCTTGAGCCATAATGTATTGTGTCTGTACAGGCTACCATGCATGCAGTCCTGCCTTACCAAATTAGTCCCGGGGGCTGCTGTGATTGATATTTTGGTAAAGTTCCAGCAGTTTAAGGAGTTTTTCTCTGGCCCAAGAAAGTAGTTTGCAAAGCTGAGTTCTCAAACGGCTACAGAGCGACCTCTTTATTGGGACTCCAGACAAGCTTGGTTTTTAGCCCTCTGCTACCCCTTCCTTTCCACTCTCCTTTCTCTCTGGTATTCAAAATTGTAAGTTAACATCTGAACTGAAACTCCAGTCTGAACAAGTAAAATGGTTGCTGCTTCTCATCTCTTCTCCAGCATGCTAACTAACATCTTTCAGTGCTTTTTTTCCTGGAATAGGAATGATGTTGGACTTGAGGATTGAAACATTTATGCCTCCGTGTGATGTAGAAATGAAAGTTTTGTTTAATTCTGTCAATAGAAGTGCATTAAGATTGTCAATAAGGAAGGAACACTTATTGAGCTTCTCTTCCTTGTAAATATTTAGATCGCTTTTTAAATGATAATTAAACCTTTGCTTTAGAGGCTGCTGGAAAATGAGAAGACTGTGAAGGTCATTGGCAAGTTTTTTCCATTCTAAAGTTAAGCTGTTTTTGTTTTGAAAGCTCTGATAACCGGTCACAACAGCCTCCTTAAAGCTTGATGCTCTCACATCTAGAAGAGAAGATGACAGCTAGAGGAAAGTATCAGTATTGGCATGACAGAGTCTTGCTTACAGTAAATATTTAGTAGATAATTATTGAGTTAAATGAAAACCAGGTAGATAGTTTGTGCTGTGTGGAATTTTAATGAAAATATGGGTGAAAATCTTATCTCCCAGCTTAGGGTTACTCTATTTTTTTTTTTTTTTTACTAGATGCCAGTTTAGTTTGAGGCTTTCCACGTCTCTTAACATGTTTGAATTACATACTCTCCTTTTTTCTTATCACTAATCTGAAGTAGCTTTTAGAAATGTAACTAATAATAGTGTGTCTTTTTTTGTGTAGTTTGATGATAATCTTTCACTGGGAGGGTTTTTATCTTTAGAAACTGGTTTGTCTGTCCCTGGCTGCTGTGCACCATGCTTCTGTTGGGGGTGGGTAGGAATAGTTTCAAGTGTTTCCTCTCCTTGTACCTAAATCCTGGGAGTGGAGCCTAGATTTTGTTGATCCCCGGCCCCCCTCCCCCGCAGAGGAATAGCAGTCATTTATTACTATGGCATTAAACATTTTTAACGGAAGAGCGAATATATCTTGTGTTATTTTAGAAGTTGCTTGTGACCAGTTATTTGTTTTCTCAGTTAGCTAGCATTCTGTTTGGGCCAATATTTTGATTTGCTGTGCATCCTTTTTCTCTTGCTGTAGTCATAGAACTGTATATCTTGGATATCCGTTTGTTCTAAATCACGTTGAGCCAGTTACAAGTATTAGACTAAGGATTCCTTGCTTTAAAAATTTTCTAGTTTTCACTTTTGTTGCATTTACAGGTGTATTGTGCTTGGCAAAATGGACTTCTGTACATGGATTTCCTTTTATCGTCTCATTTTCCTATTTGTAAATTGGAGATGTTAAATATTTTCATCTGCAAATATAATTAATTTACATGTTTATTCTCAAAGTAAAAATAACTATAACAATATTAATACACAAAATATATTTTCTATTACAAAGCAGTCAAGACTTATTTTTAACTTAGTACTCTGAAGGAAAAAAAGCTTAATTAGCACAATTGGCAAGTTAGGAGTTCTGCTTTTTCTTGTTTAATTCACCCAGTAACTCAAGCCAGAGATTAGCTGTGCAGACTCCATTTCCAGGTGGGGCGTTTCCTCCACATTTTGGAACTAAACAGATCATAAAACAAGAGATACAAACACAGGTAGTGACAAATTTTCAACTGAAATAAGTTTGAATGGAAGAATGATTCCAAACGATTATAAAACTTAAACACCAAAGTTAAGACTTTGAAATTCTCTTACTCAAGTCTTTTCCAAGTAGAAGTTAATAATAATCGAGATAAGTCCAAACACTCTTGGCTGACAGTGAAAGACTAGTCCAACTCTGAAGTTTAGATTTGAGGGGGATCTGACTGATACTGTTTACCAAGCCAAAGTAAAATTTTAATCTTTCACATGCCCAGGCTCAGTCATGGGAATACAGAGGGAGGGCAGGAGAGGGTAGAGGGCCAAAGCAGGAAGAAATGCTTTCATTGTTTTTTTAGAAGGTCTAAATAATTGTCTAGAGTATGTAGATAATCGGGTGTCTACATAGAACGCTTAATAAATATGCAATATTTTAGGTTTATTACCTACTTACAGTCCTGTGTTTCACTGTTCACTTTTTTTTTAGGGTACGATTCATTAGAACATAACAAAAATTCTGTGACGGCGTGGTTTTAAGGTTTCAATCTCAGTAAATAGGCGCGACTTCGATACCGGTAGTTTTCTATTAAGCACAGTTAAGAGAAAGTAAGGATAAGTGTTGAAAAATACTCATTCGGGTTGCTTTTCCCATAACATTTATTTATGACTAATGAAGTTTTTCACTTGTCGATTATAATGCTTTAGTATTGCTACAGATCATGGTCACATAAGTGGTTTCTGCAGTTTTTCGATCCATGACCAGAGCGTGGCCACATTGCAAAGGTGAATGTGGACTATGCGGGATTGGGCGGCAGCTCATTTGGAAGTTTTGATCATGTCCCACGTTTAAGCTGAGGCCATTCCACAGTGCATTTTGGACAAGGCCAGCAAAAGGGCTCTATACTTTTAGAGGCCAAAGAAATAAAACCTTCAGATTGTATGTTTCATGACTGCAAGAGAATACTGTTATTGTGAACTTCAGAGTTGACAGTCAACCTTCAGAGCCTTTGTAAGTGGGTTGGTTTTGAGCTGAATCCATGAAACACGATTATCAGTAAAGTTTGCCGTCAGGTGTGCCAGTGACGCTCTGCCACCGACTTGAGTCTATCGTCTTGCTTAAAATTAACTTCTCTAAACTTCAGCTTTCTCGTCTGTGAAGCGGGCATATTTATTATAATCATCTCTTATGTGAAATGCTTACCTCAGTTCCTGGCATAGTAAATGCCCAAATGATGCAGTTATGAAGACAGTCATGTTGGGGACCTGCCATAGGACACTATGTGGCAGGGATGACACAGTTTCAATAGCCTAGAAATAGCGTGACGGTTAGCATGAATAACTGTCTAGGTTCAGGAGCTCAGTTGTTGAACGTGGCTCATCTGTCTTGCTGGAGATTAGTGTATGTAGCAGAAGGTTTTAGTTGCTGCCATCTTATCCTAAAGGCTGTGGGATCACACCTCACTCATCTTTGCACTTAAGATTAGATACTCAAAAACTGCACTGAATTAATGAATGATTTCATTTGCTCACTTGGCTTGTAGAAAAGCTAGGGGAGTCTTAGGCGTATTAGTCAGATCTCCTTGAATCGGGCTCCAGAAGGCGGAAGTCCCACTGAACCGTGCCCTTCGCAGAGCACATCTGAAGGGTTTTGTTGACTTAGGAAAAAAGTTCCCCGAAGTATAATATATCTCAGTGGCTTTGTCCACTTTTGAGAAATGGACAAAGATCTGGAGAAGAGAAGACTCTGGAGGGCGCAGACTACTGTCTCCAAGAATTCGAAGGGTTGCTTCTCTTTTAAAGGCAGAACTGGTCACATCAGGGAGGATGGTGAGCTCTCAATGTAGCAGCACAGATCTCACGAGGTGGAAGTGAAGGAGCAGCCACCGTGGCCAGGAGTGCTGTGTGTCGGGGACAGAGGAGCACCTTCAGAACGGTTGGTCTGTCCCTGCCTCTGCCACCGAGCAGCAGGGAGCCCCAGGTGGTGCAGTTGTCATCAGGGATGACACGCCCTGCCTGCCTCTCATGGGGTCTTCAGCCTGGCATTTGACGGAGGATCGCAAAGCACTTTGGAAGCCATAACTGCTGCATGACATTAGATGTCGTTACGCTCAAAGTGTGGGGTTGAAGGTCAACACACGTAACCCCAAAGGTCTCTTCCAAACCTGAAATTCCATGATTCTAGAATCTAGAATCCTTAGGAGAGGAATGTGGGTGGTTTCAAGGTAATTTCTTGACAGATTACAGCTGTTCCTTTGCACTTAACGTTTTTCTTTTTTTTTGTTGTTAGAAAGATATAATAGGAAATGATTATTCATGATACTAAATGATTCCTTGCTTTATGAAAGGTTTTTTTGCAACTTCCTTTAAATAGGCTCATTTTAATTTAAGTGTACTTGCAACTTAATTCAATAGCAGTTTAAAATGAAAACTATTATGTATTGAAAAGTCAATCAGAAATAGGTTAAGCATCTATAAAATCATGGATGGCGTAAACTAGTGGAAAAATAGCAAAAAATATTTTAGAAAGCAAGAAACTTTTTAAAAAAAAATCTCAAGTTTGTAAATGTATATATCTTATCTATATCTGTCTATATGACAGATCAATTTGTCCTGTATAAAGATTGGAATGTTACTTCCATGAGATGTATAGGTCTACATTCATCCTCATACTTAAGTAGCTCCTGAGTTGAAATTAATTCCACCTTCTTGCCTGCCTGCTGCTTTGACTCGTTACTTGGAGTTGTGGCACAGCAGGACCTCCTTAGAGATAGAGATTGGAACCATGGGTGCTAGTTAGCCGCTTAAACTGGTATAAATTAGTATGGCTTGACCCTACCACTAGGCCCTGCTACTGTGCAGAGAGAGGACATGTTTCTGATACACTGTATAGTTTCAGTTAACATGCTACCATGCAACGCGAAGACTATATGCCTTATCAGTTCCTGGAGGAGAGAAAACATTGCACGGTTAAATGCTTTAAAATTTGGGAGTACTTTCATTTTCCTAAGCCATCATCCTATAATTTGTTTTAATTCAGAATGTAGTAATCTGATTCTAATAGCCTGCAAAGTATTTTAGTGAGATTCTTTTCTTCCTATACAAAGATTAGGCAGGCTCTCCACTCCCTTTAAGTACGTTTTCCAGCTGGGTGCCTGAGGCAGGAGGAAGCCTTTGGGCCATTCTCTCCTTCAGTCGATCCAGCTGTAAAAGTTGGATACATTGAAAAACAGATGCTGGGTCTGAGCTAAGGTTTCCTGGATAAATTGCTAAATAAGTGTAATCAAAAATGTTTATTCTAGTTGTATTTAGTTGAAAGCAACTGAGGAAAAATACAAATATACATCCTTTCCATTTAGACTTTTTGAAAAAAAAAACAAAAAAACAACAAAACCCACGCAGCTGAATTTCATCTCAGTCTGTTCAGTATGTGTGAACTATACTTCGTAAAAATGGAGTTGGGCATCCAGCACCCTCCCTCACTGCCACCCCCACCATCAGCCAAGGTCCCTAAATGCACTTTATCTTATTTCTCCTGACCTGTTTCTTCCACTACGGAGATTATATGTAAAAGACTCACTTGACTGGTCAGAAGTTGTTGATTACAAGCTCCATGTACATATTAGCAATTTTAGGTAATAACTGAGTATGCATTTATTTTACTGTCTTCTAAAGCCCATTTTATCTGTCAGGTGGAGAGATTATTGGTGGACTTGCTGAGTAGTTTGTGGTGTTTTAAAGAACCACACTTGGAGGATTCTGTAGATTTTAAACCATCTTGGTGGTGAAGAAAAGTAGCTGCGTGTGGAAGTCCCGGCTCCCCGGTCCTGCTTACAAAGGCCCTTCGCTTCGAACGGCCGTAACTGTGACTGGTCGGAGGATCCATTCGTCAGCCCTGCGTTGCTTTTCTACATATTTCCTTTTGTCTTTAGTATTAAATCCTTTTTTTTTTTTAAACCGTATCTTTGTTTCTGTTCAGATAATTCAATAAAAATTTGTACATTTTACCTGATTTCAATCTAAACTTTAAGAGAATAACTTTCATTTAGCATTGTACCTTCTGGCTAACATTTGGACTTTAACTTGAGTGAGTGTGTGTGTGCGCGTGCGCGCGTGTGTGCGTGTGTGTGTGCGTGTATGTATGTGTATACCTACTTAATTTGCACATTTTTATATTTTTCTATTATAAATACTTGAAATAAATATTGAAGATAAATATCTGGTCTTTGTAGGAACTTGATGAGTTTCTAATGGGTCGTTTTCTCTACTGAGAGCGTTAAGGATGTTTAGGATACCTACCTGACTGATCTATTGAAACTTGGCATTGAGCCCTAGATCCAGCCGAAATCCCAATGGAAATTACTCACTATATGTAACAAATTTTTGAATCATACATGAAGACGGCAGGTAGTTATTTCAGACCCATGATGCTGGGAAAGTCTTAGCTGAAAAAGGCAGGAGGAAGTAGACTTCAGAACTGCTGTTACTGGATTCCAACACCTTCTCAAACGGAATCTTAAGACGTACCCTCTCTGTTTAGTTTCTCTTCTTATGTATTTGAGAAACTTCTCCAGCTGAGAGCCTCTCTTCCCCACCTCCTCATCCCTGGGGGTGCAGGCCTGCAACCCCCCGTTTGGTCGCCTCTCGCGTGTCCCCTGCAGCCGCTAGCCCGGTCCCAGTCCGGTCCCAGGCATGTGGACTAGGAGAGCCTGTCTTGGCATGTGCCCTTGGGTTTAGAGCCCGCCTGTGTGCCAGACGGAACTCAGGATTTTAGGTTGGAAGCCGTGGGTTTGCTACTTGCTGGTTGTGGGCTCTTGACCAAGTCGTACCTGAGTCTGAGCCCCCTGACACAGCTGTTGTCACCACCAGCCTCTGGGTGTGGCAGGGATGCAGGGAGGTGGTGGCAGGACCGCAGTCTGACCAGCGCAGAGCCCCACGCAGATGCTTGGGCCCCTGGTCGTAGTGCCCACGGAGCTTTAAGCCACACTGGGGCTGGCAAGCGCTCCCTTTTCTACAAGAAATGGACTTATTACTGCCTTGTTGCTTTCTAACACCAAAAACAGGGCTGCTAAGAGGGAGAAAGTGTTTTGGAGTGCCTCGCCAAAGTCATTTAGCACCTAACACAAAGGAAGTCTGGCCACCAGGGCTGAAGGAAGAGGCCAGGCCAGCCCACCACCAAGAGTGCATTTCTACAGTTCTTCCTGCCAAGCCGTGCTCACTTGAAGTGTGATTAAAGCCTTTCTTTCCAGACTTACTGCTAGTTTTAGTTACTTTCAGGTCAAGTTCAGTGGCCCGCCACATAGATGCCCTCAGTAGATAAGGAGGGGGGTTCCTGGGATGCAGAGAAGAACCATTGGTGCATCCTGTGTCCCACAATCTCATCTGCTTGTGGAATGTTCTGGTCATTTCTTATATGTTAGAACAGATGGGACTTGTGGGCAGTTGAAGTGCCAGATAGGGGGCACGGGGAGACCTCTTTCAAGACTGTGGTCTGCTATTAGCTTCTGTGACACCTGGGCAAGGCACTTCACATTTTCCACGGAACAAAATGAAGGCGTTAGATTAGCTCTCTCTGAAGTTTGAACTCTGAAATGTCTAGAGAATTCTTTTAAAGCAAAGCACGGAGAGAATACAGGTATATTGGTTTTTGTGCCCAGATGATTCATAGCTTATGATACACATATGGATACGTAATTCCTATCTCTGTAGTGTCATGGAATAAACATGTTAGTATACACAATAAAATCTACGTAATTCGAAAAAAAATTCTAGAGGAAAATTTGCTTCTACTATAGTTCTGGTAGGTGAAAAGGAACAAACATTTCCCAAAGACTACAAAGCAGATTTTTGTTTGTTTGAGAGCCTCTAAATACTGATATTTGTTACACATTTTTTTTTTTTCTGGATGGAAACTTCGGGCTGTGGCACACGGGAGGGAAGATCTTAGCGTCTGAAGGCTAAGCCACTGTGGTGCCCCATCTTATTACTTGATTTTGTTCTCCGGAAATGTAATGTTTTCTCTTTGTCTTTTTTTTCTCTTTGTAGTCAGAAAATGGGTAAGAAGAGTCGAGTAAAAACGCAAAAATCAGGCACTGGAGCTACCGCGAGCGTGTCACCAAAGGAAACCTTGAACCTG
Source organism: Pteropus vampyrus (assembly GCF_000151845.1). Lineage (NCBI taxonomy): Eukaryota > Metazoa > Chordata > Mammalia > Chiroptera > Pteropodidae > Pteropus > Pteropus vampyrus. The sequence continues at coordinate 655,196 of NW_011889049.1, forward strand.
ACCAGCGAGCTGTTGCAGAGTAAGTTCCGCTCTCCGCAGGCTCGGTGCTGCGTGGGAGGGTCGCGGGTGAGGCGAAGCGTGATGCCGGCCGTGTGACCTGGGCAAGTTCCTGAACCCCGTTAGCCTGCAGCCTCCTCACCTGTGGCGTGGAGCTGCTGCTCCCTTTTGGCATCGTGTAACTATTCGCGAGGCCTGGGGGGCGTGCCGAATGTAAAGCTTCGGTGGCACAGGCGCCCGGATCGTGGGCCCCGGTGGGCAGAGACGGTCTCGACTGCTTGTTACCAGCGTGGCCTCGGACAGGCTACTAAGCCCGCTGAGTCTCAGCGTTCACATCAGTGGATAAGGCCGTCGGGCGGTGTAATGAGGGCCCCGGGAGCTGTGGCATGTGAAGGGTGTTAGGGTTGTCAGCCCGCGGAGCGCACGGCAGGCCTCTGGCGGGGGTGGTGGTGGGGTCTTCGGAACAGCCCCTCGGAACTGCCCCTCACGCTGTCGCTTCACCTTTACTGTCAGCGATTCAGTCCTCATTTTCCAGTTTTCACAGGCCGAAGCGAGGGCTCTTGGTTCAAGGAAATTAAATATCTTGCTTTAGGAAATTAGTATAAACTGGTAACTTTTTTTTAACTTGTCAGTTTTAATTGGTGCTATGTATGTTTCAGATTTAGCTGTGGTCACTCTGTCCACTAACTGCATTTGTCTCATTTTCTTTGCCCCTTTCGTTCAGATTATGTGACAGGCTAAACCCGAAATAAAAATGTAGCTTTCTGTCCCTGACAGAAGCAGGCGTCAGCCAAGTCAGAGTCCGGTCCCTCCCTGAGTGCCCGGCCCCATGAGCCCTGTGTCCTCCTCCTGCAGGGACAGTGCGGATCCCCCACAGAGCGCTGACGTACTGGCCACTTAACACCTGTCTCCCCCACTGGACTGCGCAGCGTGAGGACAGGCCCTACCTTCTTGTTTTCTAGGGCCTCGGTCAGTATTTGTTGGTGGAAGAGCGAAGTAAGGACTGGTCAACCTTGATGGTTATGGGTGAACAGATACCTGGTTCTTAGTCATTTCCCACATATGCTGCTTTTTGGAGAATGAAGGGGCCAACAGGTTTAGCAGGAGCATGAGGAAGGCTGTCTCTTTAAACCCATACAGTTGTTTGAAAAGGCAAGAGCCACTGGAGGCTGGGCGCCCAGCGCACCACCACCTTCCAGAACCGGCCTCGGCTGCCGGTCCTTCAGTTCTGGCCCCACAGTAACATCTCAGCTTCTTTTTTAGCAATGACTGCGCTGTCTCTTTTTGCGACTCCCCCAGAGTGCTTAATATAGTGCCTTACACATGAATGTGAAATGTTTGTTGACTGATTGTCCTTATGTCCAATTCAGTGGTTCCCTTGGAGAGCCACCGTAATGGGGTTTAACTAGAAAGCAGTGGTGACTGTCAGTATTGCCTTCTCGAAAAGTTCTCAGGGAGATGCTCTGCATTTTAGCATAGCTTTTTAGGTTTTCCCGTTTACAAGTATATTCTGAGGAGAATGATCATCAGCAAGAGGAAGGTAGATGTAAGCTAGGTGCTCACACATGGGTACGGGAGTCACGGTTGAATAAGTGGCATTTGAATGGTTTCAGAGGGTTTATATTCTTTGAAAAGTACACTCAACTTCTCGTGTCTGTCATCATGGCTGTAGTACCTTCGTCCTTCAAAAAGAAGCAAACAGCAACAATAGAACCCAAATCCTCTCTCTCTTCCGAAGACTAGCAGGTGAGTTTGAAAGAAAGATGCTTGAGCACCATGACCTTTGTGTTGCAGAATGCAGTAGTCCTGCACCGGGCCCAGGCAAAGAGTGGGAAGAGTACGTGCAGATCCGGTCCCTAGTTGAGAAAATACGGAAAAAACAGAAAGGTAAAGTTTCTAGAATGATACTCGTATTTTGAGAAGAGCTTGCAGAGACTTGGCATAGGTCTGATGGCGAGGCTGCTGTGGAAGGGGCTGCAGCCGAGGCGGGGGCGGGAGGACTGCCCCCAGAGCGCTCAGGCCGCCCGTTGCCGAGGTGCTGTCGCCTGCCTCGGGAGGGGTGAAAATGGTGAGCTTTACGGGGGAAAATGCTTGTTTCTGGGGGCTCACATGTATTTTTATCTCACGCACTGTATATGTAAATCTGTTTTTCCATACTGTGTTTCCTTTAGGGTTTGAGGTCAGTCCATAATGCTGTGTGTGGTCAGCACACAAGTATATACTGGTCAGTTAATGCATTATCAAGATTTACAATCAACTCAAACAAATTTTGTTTAAATAAGAGCTGTGGTCCCGCGTCCCGAGCTGCGTTTTCACAGGGTGTACTAAGTGGGCATCAGAACGATTCTCAGCCAGGCCGGCCATGGGGCCACGTGTCCGTGGAAAAAAGCCTGTTCAACATACCTACTGTTTTTGTTCTGTAAAGCACAGGGGGTAAAGGTTGGTGTCCAGGCCCACGTGGACGGTGGGAGGAGGAGACGTAATAAGGAGCCTGCATTTAAAAGGATGAGGAAAACCTTTCCAGATTCCCAGTGTATTGATTGTTGGGAAAGCGAGTCTGAGGGTGTGTTTTTATCTGCTCTCTGAAGTGGTAGATTTATTGCTTTCCCATAAACACCTACAGACATGCAACCTTCGGGTTAGATGTCCCCAGATGGTGACAGGCCCCATGATGATGTGCTTGTTTGCACTAAATGTGGACTGTGCTAGTCTTGGCTCACCAAAGACATGGCTGAGGGGCGTTCGCATCCCCTGAGTAGAGACGCTACAGCCGAGCCGTCCTGGAGGACTCACTCGTTCTCAGCGAGCGAGGAGTGCGTTTGGTCTTAGACTGTCCCCAACGAAACCCCGAAACCTGTTCTCCTCATTTAGCAGGTGCCTTTGCACACCTGGC
>NW_011889049.1:658135-660370 GCF_000151845.1 Pteropus vampyrus
GGTGTCCAGGCCCACGTGGACGGTGGGAGGAGGAGACGTAATAAGGAGCCTGCATTTAAAAGGATGAGGAAAACCTTTCCAGATTCCCAGTGTATTGATTTTTGGGAAAGCGAGTCTGAGGGTGTGTTTTTATCTGCTCTCTGAAGTGGTAGATTTATTGCTTTCCCATAAACACCTACAGACATGCAACCTTCGGGTTAGATGTCCCCAGATGGTGACAGGCCCCATGATGATGTGCTTGTTTGCACTAAATGTAGACTGTGCTAGTCTTGGCTCACCAAAGACATGGCTGAGGGGCGTTCGCATCCCCTGAGTAGAGACGCTACAGCCGAGCCGTCCTGGAGGACTCACTCGTTCTCAGCGAGCGAGGAGTGCGTTTGGTCTTAGACTGTCCCCAACGAAACCCCGAAACCTGTTCTCCTCATTTAGCAGGTGCCTTTGCACACCTGGCGTTAGGCACAACACTCTCTCTGGGGATCCCACTTCACACATCTGGTTGACTGTTAATTATATGGTGGTGACATGGCCCCAGGCCCCTGGGCTGGCTTCCACTCCCGGTCCTCATGTTAATGAAGTTCCTGTTTCTCTGCCTTTATTCATCCAAAAAAAGAGAGATTTTTTTCTGCACATGACTTTCCATCATTTTGAATATTTCAAACATTCCAAAAAGTCCAGAAAATAATAGAACAACACCTAAGAATCTGCTGCCCGAACTGAATACATGGCGAGGTCTCATCCGTCCGCGTTCTCCTTTCCGTTGTTCCCACCTGCTGGTCTGATCCCTTCCCTTCCCCTCACCGTCTGTTTTATTTTGTGTTTGATTTTAAGAAATAAACGTTTCAGGCAAAGCCGAGGCCCCGTGCTTTCTCTCCCCCGCCTCCCCTCCCTCTCGGGGGTGGCGGTTTGTCTTCACTGTGACTGTTTTTCCACCTCACGTATAACCCCATAGAAAGTATACGGTAGTTATTTTTAAAATTTCCATAGGTGGTGTCAAACTACTTGTTTTTTAAAACACCTGTTATGTTTTGAGTTTTACTTCCACTGACACGGGTACCCAGCGCATTCAGACTGCTGGGCGGGCCATCGTCACAGCTCTCCAGCTTTGTGCCCTCAGGGCTGGGGCTCGCCCTCGCACATGGTGTCTGGCACACGTGTGAGCTACTGATTTTCGTTTTCATGGGAATTTCGCTAAAGCACATGTGCGTGTGAGAGATGGCATGTCGGCCTTCCAGGGCAGCTGATCTGCGAATTTGCGGTGGTCGCCAAGGCTTTTCCTGTCCCCATCATGTCACCTAACAGAGCCTGGCCATCAGTGTTCATGTCACCTGGGCCCAGTAAACATACCTTTGTAACCCACAGGGAGTTTAGGCTTTCACTTTGCCTGTCTGTCTCTAGTTAAGATACGTACTGTGACTGTCTGGTGATTAGTTTTGATTTTTTCAGTGTTGAGTGTTGTTGCTATTTCCTGTGTTAGTTACCGACTGTGTTTTTTTTTTCTGAGAGTGGTGTGAATGATCTTTGTCCTAAAGGTAGCTCTTATTTTCTAAAATGTGGATTGATACAGGCCTGTCTGTTACTTTTGATGGAAAAAGAGAAGATTACTTTCCTGATCTAATGAAATGGGCCTCTGAAAATGGAGCTTCTGTCGAAGGTTTTGAGATGGTCGACTTCAAAGAAGAGGGCTTTGGTCTGAGAGCAACGAGAGATATCAAGGTAAGTTTGTTCACAAACTGTCAGTCTGGGGGGGTCTAAGTGCGTCTGGATTGTGGTGTCGCATCGAGGGCACAGGACGTGGAAGCAGAAGCCTGGGGCTTGTTCTGAGCCTGCAGGCAGGTGGGCAGCGTGCAGCCAATGCTCCCTCTCCTGCCGCAGCAGCCCCCTAACTGGTGCCGGGCTCCGGGCAGCCCCTTCCAGCTCATCCTCCTTGGGAGCCGTGCGCATAACGAGTGGCGAGGGCCAGTCAGTTCACATTTCTGGGCCTCTGTTAGGGGACCAGAGGACGTGCCTCACAGGATTCCAAGATTGAAACACAGAAGGAAGTGGGCGCGGGCGGTTTGTGTGCGGAGCACGAGGGGCCCTGCGGCGGGTCGGACGTGGTTTGGGCTGGAGCCTGGACAGCGTTGAGCGTGCTTCCCAGTGCTCCCGACGGATAGCTCAGGGTTGGCGGTACCACTTACCGAAACGGCAAACCAGAGCTGATAGGAAAAGAGAAGATACACCTCTGCTGGTGGACAG
>NW_011889049.1:660420-665159 GCF_000151845.1 Pteropus vampyrus
GTACTGTGACTGTCTGGTGATTAGTTTTGATTTTTTCAGTGTTGAGTGTTGTTGCTATTTCCTGTGTTAGTTACCGACTGTGTTTTTTTTTTCTGAGAGTGGTGTGAATGATCTTTGTCCTAAAGGTAGCTCTTATTTTCTAAAATGTGGATTGATACAGGCCTGTCTGTTACTTTTGATGGAAAAAGAGAAGATTACTTTCCTGATCTAATGAAATGGGCCTCTGAAAATGGAGCTTCTGTCGAAGGTTTTGAGATGGTCGACTTCAAAGAAGAGGGCTTTGGTCTGAGAGCAACGAGAGATATCAAGGTAAGTTTGTTCACAAACTGTCAGTCTGGGGGGGTCTAAGTGCGTCTGGATTGTGGTGTCGCATCGAGGGCACAGGACGTGGAAGCAGAAGCCTGGGGCTTGTTCTGAGCCTGCAGGCAGGTGGGCAGCGTGCAGCCAATGCTCCCTCTCCTGCCGCAGCAGCCCCCTAACTGGTGCCGGGCTCCGGGCAGCCCCTTCCAGCTCGTCCTCCTTGGGAGCCGTGCGCATAACGAGTGGCGAGGGCCAGTCAGTTCACATTTCTGGGCCTCTGTTAGGGGACCAGAGGACGTGCCTCACAGGATTCCAAGATTGAAACACAGAAGGAAGTGGGCGCGGGCGGTTTGTGTGCGGAGCACGAGGGGCCCTGCGGCGGGTCGGACGTGGTTTGGGCTGGAGCCTGGACAGCGTTGAGCGTGCTTCCCAGTGCTCCCGACGGATAGCTCAGGGTTGGCGGTACCACTTACCGAAACGGCAAACCAGAGCTGATAGGAAAAGAGAAGATACACCTCTGCTGGTGGACAGGTGCTTTTCCTCCGCCCTTGGTCCTTCCTTCTCGATGGAGGGAGCAGCAGCCTCTCTCTGCCTCTCCGAGAGAGAGGGGGAACTCAGTGTGTTTGACGATTTTGGGAGAAGGACCTGGGGTCGGCCCTTTCCTCAGTGGGAGCTGGCCGCCCCTCACATGCATCGCGCCGTGCTCTCGCCACCCTCTAAGTTTTCCAGGCGCTGGCCACGCGCGGGGAGGCCTGCGGGGCTCCAGCTCTGCCTGTAATGAGGTGGGAGAGTCTGTCTAATTCTGGGATTCTGTAGGTGATATTTTGGGTGACCATCTGTTGTAGTCTTGTGTCTCAGTTCAGAACTTGAGTGGAAGAAATGGGTGTAATTTACAAGGCCCCCTCAAGCCTCCAGCAACGTTTCTGGCCAGGCTGTAGTTACACTCATAAACCATATACCGGTTTATTAGATACCTATTAAACACCTAGTATGTCAACGGTACCTTACTTGCTATTATACCAGGCTTCAAAAAAAACCAGAGTCTCTTCCTTCATGATGCTTATAATCTATAATAAGGGATAAGACACACATAGAAATAATTCAAATAGTAGATAGACATTGGTAAAAGTCAAGAGTAAATAAGATGTCACACGTTCTTCTCTTGCATCGTTAGTGTGGATGCTGCCCAAAGTATCCTAGCCATGGTTTGTATTCACTGTGCGTGGATCTTTTTAAGCTTTACTGAGGTATAACTGATATGTAAAAAGTTGCGCATATTTAAGGTATACATTTTGATGAGTTTAAACACATGCAAACACCCACGATACCACCACCACAATCAAGGTACTGTAAGCAGTATAAATACACGTATAGAACATACTGAGAAAATCATCTCATGTTGCCAGAATGTGAGATAATAAATACTTTCGGGAAAAAATTAGTAAACCATAATCTATCTTATGGGCTTGCGCTTTTCTAGTAACTTGTTTTTAAAGACAAGCGTGTGAGGAGGGAATGTCACTCTATCTTCAAACAGTAGTGGGAGCAGTTCACGTGGACAGTAGGGTTTTTGTTGAAGGTGGAAATTTTGTTTTGTGTTCAGAACTTAAAAATATCAGTGTACCAGAGCTTAAAATCATCACCTTTGTGCTTTACCCCAAGTTGTTACATTTGCTTCAAATTAAAGTTCAAAGTCCCTTTTCTGATTTGTCTCCTCGGTATATATTTTATAGTTTTTCTACTGGAAACAGGATTTCAGCCAGCTTCCACTCATTTATCCACACCGTAAATGCTCACGTTTAGAGCACATCTGGTAATTAGAGATGAGGTGCTGATCTGCGGCCTCCAGTTGTGTTCCTCGCGAGGGGGGACTTCTGGCCATAGACACGGTTGGAATGAAGAATGTAATGAGTTTTGATGATTCTACTGTTTTCTTGTATTTTTCCTCCTAGGCAGAAGAGTTATTTTTATGGGTTCCACGGAAATTACTGATGACTGTTGAATCTGCTAAAAATTCAGTTTTGGGTGAGAATAACTTCTGACTGTTCAAAGCAAAGCGAAAATGGTGGAAATACATAAAATTTCATTTTGTGGCACTGAGGACCATATTTGGTTCTTTCTCAGCTAGCGAAATATCCCCCTAAATCCACATTCAGTGTTTTCCATGCTTGCAACCCGACCTAGTAGAAAACTGTCAAAAACAAAGATGCACGTTATTTTCAGTGTTACAAGAATTTTTAATAATTTCCATAACTTTAATATGTGTATTTCGAGTACACGTTAAAGAGGTTTGTGGAACTTACGCTGTTAACTTCTGGGTTACTCAGGGCCCTTGTATTCTCAAGACCGAATTCTTCAGGCCATGGGAAATATCACGCTGGCCTTTCATCTGCTGTGTGAGCGTGCCGACCCGAACTCTTTCTGGCAGCCCTACATTCAGACGCTCCCCAGCGAGTATGACACTCCCCTCTACTTTGAGGAAGACGAAGTGCGGTACCTGCAGTCCACACAGGCCATCCACGACGTGTTCAGCCAGTATAAGAACACCGCCCGGCAGTACGCCTACTTCTACAAAGTCATCCAGGTGAGTGACTGGTCTCTCTACCTGTGTAATGGGGCGGGGAAGGAAGGGAAATGGATCGTGCAACTGTTTCACTTGACTTCGTAGCAAGAATGCGTAAACATTTTGCTTTTTATGTTAAAATGTATTTTAGTCCATTGTTTCCATTTTTACAGACATGTCACTGAAATCTGGTTTGAATCTGTCGGACTTCGTCAGGGGCCAGTGTTGATACGAGCAGCACTTGTTCCTAAGTTCTAAATCCACATTCAGCTGCTAAGTTTTTTCGGAAAACAAGATTACAGTGAAAATTTAAAAGCTAGAAAATGTATCTGATACCAAAAAGTGCTCCATGGATAAATTTTCCAGGAAAATGAAGGTCCATATATGGTTCTTTATGTATTTTAGTAGTAAAATGTTGACAATTCACTCATTATAATACTCATTTCTTTATGTTTTTCAAAGAATACGGTGCATTATATGGCTTTTAACTAGTTCTAAGTGAAAGTGTCATGTAAAAACCTCTAGAAGGTTGTGAGCGAGGCCTCAGGCCCACGCTGATCGATAGGAGGACATCTTCCTCTGAGAATGAGAAGGAATTCGGCCACCTCGGCCGGGCAGTGTGGTGACAGTGGGCTCTGGGGCTGGCCTGCTGGGGTTCGAATCCCCGCAGCCATGCTTGGAGCTGCGTCATCCTGGCCTCTGTGCTTCCGTTCCCGTATCTGTAAAATGGGATGATACAGTACCTGACCCCAGGGTATGTGAGGCCCTCGCTACAGTAGGGCTTGTTAGAAAAATGCTCCATTTATGTTGCCATTTTGTGTTTCGGTCCTTTGGGCCACCACATTATTGGATTGCTTTGTTTTTTATTGTTTTAAGTTGCTTCTCCTCCTGTCCCCACGGTACTTCATCTTAACATATCTTAACCTTTTCTACCAAGATTAAATTCCTCGTGGCCGAGGATAACAAAAAATATTCCTGCAAGACCAGGGACCCAAGCTCGGAATGGCTTCAAAGTCTCATTTTTTTTGTTGCTGTCGTTGGTTTTTGGTCTCGTGTTTTTAAATCTTAAAAATTCATGCAAATGTTTGTTTGCTCCAGTCTTAAAATCAGGTTAAATCATTTCCAGGCCCCTGGCGGTCCTCATGGTGGGGCAGGGGCTTGGGCTTTATGGTCTTTAACGTTTTTTACATTGTGTTTACATTGTATTCTTCTTGAGCTGTTCAGTATACAGTGTGCCCTTTAGATGTTCAATAGATGATAGTATGTAACCAGAAGCCTCAAACCCAATAATTTTGAAAGCATCCAGCAGATCCTCGAATTTTGTTTAATGTTTCACTGTAATGTTGATGAGATGCTATAGGAACTTACTCTAGTTTATATCAATTAGCCTGTGGTAAAATTGGTTTCGTTATACCTCGCTTCCCTTAAAGTCAGGCGGAACCCATCGGGGACAGTAAGTGAGGACTTCCTGGGCTTCATGTTAAGATATAGCACCTGCTGGTGAAACTTCATACTGCAGCCTAATGGTTGAGGAATGTCAGCCCCAAAACTCTAGATGCTAAATTTAGAAACGTGGCTCAGACAGATGCTGAGAAAGGCTTGCGTGGATTGACAGCCCTAAGTGGTGGTAAAATGTCTGTCAGTTTGTGAAAAAGAAACCAGGGAAGAAGAGAGGATTAATGGTTGAAGGCAGTTTAATGGCATTTAAAACTGTTTCAGAATTTTAAACCTATAAAAATAGAGTTCGGCTCCAAGCTGGGCATTTTGCATGGAAACATGTGGCTAGTTTTGTATTAGAAATCAGTGGAAAGTAGGATTTGGCTTAAACCCAACTTTGAAGTAGTGTAATTGTGTGAGAGTGAAGCGCATTATATCA